>NC_073406.1:4851309-4931309 GCF_028641065.1 Leucoraja erinaceus | reverse complement strand
AGGCCCTTCAGCCCACAATGTCTGTATCAAACTATCATATCTGCCTCCACCACCACCCCTGGCAGCGTGTTCCAGGCACCCACCACTCTCAGTGTGGATAAACCTGCCCCACACGTCTCCTGTAAACTTTGTCCTTCTCTCTCTCAGGTTAAATCTATGTAATTAGGTCTGTGACTTTTCCACCCTGGTGAGAAAGGCTCTGGATGTCCACCCGACCGATGCCTCTTATAATTTTATGTACTCTCAATTGAAGGAAGGTCGGCGAGCACTCAGTGGGCCAAAGAAACGCTTCAAGGACAACATCAAGTCAAGTTTATTCGTCACATACACATACGATGCTCGCGGACTTTGTGCAAAAAGACAAACAAACAAACAACCAAACAAACTATAAACACAATCATAAACACGCACATATTCTTTTACATATTAAATATTGGAAGGAAAAACATTCAGTAAAGTTAGTCCCTGGTGAGATAGGAGTTTACGGTCCGAATGGCCTCTGGGAAGAAACTCCTTCTCAACCTTTGTTTAAGAGGGAACTGCAGATGCTGGAGAATCGAAGGTTACACAAAAAAGCTGGAGAAACTCAGCGGGTGCAGCAGCATCTATGGAGCGAAGGAAATAGGCAACGTTTCGGGCCGAAACCCTTCTTCAGACCCTTCTTCTGAAGAAGGGTTTCGGCCCGAAACGTTGCCTATTTCCTTCGCTCCATAGATGCTGCTGCACCCGCTGAGTTTCTCCAGCTTTTTTGTGTAACCTCCTTCTCAACCTTTCCGTTCTCACAGCAAAGAACAGCCTGAAATTCCACATCACACCGAGCGACTGGGAGCACATTGCACAGGGCAAGCGCTCATGGAGGAAATCCACCCTTGCAGGAAAGAGCTGCACATCACAAAATGGAACTACGCCGTGTGGCAGAGACAAAGCGACAAGGAGAGAGAGAGGGAGAAGGGGACTCGACGCCTACCAACCACCGCCAGTCTCCAATGCCCACGTTGCACTAAGGTGTGTGGATCGCGGATCGGCCTCCACAGACATCTGCAGACCCACCAGTGGACGCCCCTATGGAGAGGAGAGGACAGTCACACTTGTTTCCAGTGACCGCCGATGATAATGGCCAAATATCTTAGAGCGGAGCAAAATGGTCCACTCCTGCTAAATCCAATGGACTGACACTGGAGCATAACATCCGCCATTTCAGTTTGAGTAAGGGTGGGGGAGACAGCCTACCCGGGGGCAGCGACAGCGGCCGGGCCTCTGGCACAAAGACCGGTCCTGTTGCTCAGAAGGGTAAGGAAAAGAAGAGGAGGGAAATTGTAATAGGGGACCCTATAGTCAGGGGGTCGGATAGGCGATTCTGTGGACGCAGACAGGAGACACGGATGGTAGTTTGCCTCCCTGGTGCCAGGGTCAGGGATGTGTCTGAACGTGTCCAAGAAATCCTGAAATGGGAGGGAGAGGAGCCTGAGGTTGTGGTACATATAGGTACCAACGACATAGGTAAAAAAAGAGAAGAGGTCCTGAAAGAAGAATTTAGGGAGTTAGGTAGAGAGTTAAGGAGAAGGACTGCAAAGGTAACAATCTCAGGATTACTGCCTGTGCCACGAGACAGTGAGAGTAGGAATGGAGCGAGGGAAGTTAGTGTAGAAATAGCAGGGGCTATGACAGAAATATTTCAAATGTCATTAGAAACGGGAATAGTCCCCGAGGATTGGCGTACTGCGCATGTTGTTCCATTGTTTAAAAAGGGGTCTAAGAGGAAACCTAGCAATTATAGACCTGTTAGTTTGACGTCAGTGGTGGGCAAATTAATGGAAAGGGAGATAATATATATAAGCATTGGATAAACAAGGTCTGATTAGGAACAGTCAACATGGATTTGTGCCTGGAAGGTCATGTTTGACTAATCTTCTTTTTTGAAGAGGTTACTCGGGAAATTGATGAGGGTAAAGCAGTGGATGTTGTGTATATGGACTTCAGTAAGGCCTTTGACAAGGTTCCTTACGGAAGGTTGGTTAAGAAGGTTCAATTGTTGGGTATTAATGGTGGAGTAGCAAGATGGATTCAACAGTGGCTGAAAGGGAAATGCCAGAGAGTAATGGTGGATGGTTGTTTGTCAGGTTGGAGGCCAGTGACTAGTGGGGTGCCACAGGGATCTGTGTTGGGTCCACTGTTGTTTGTCATGTACATCAATGATCTGGATGATTGTGTGGTAAATTGGATTAGTAAGTATGCAGATGATACTAAGATAGGTGGGGTTGTGGATAATGAAGTCGATTTTCAAAGTCTACAGAGAGATTTATGCCAGTTGGAAGAGTGGGCTGAAAGATGGCAGATGGAGTTTAATGCTGATAAGTGTGAGGTGCTACATCTTGGCAGGACAAATCAAAATAGGACGTACATGGTAAATGGTAGGGAATTGAAGAATGCAGGTGAACAGAGGTATCTGGGAATAACTGTGCACAGTTCCCTGAAAGTGGAATCTCATGTAGGTAGGGTGGTAAAGAAAGTTTTTGGTGTGCTGGCCTTTATAAATCAGAGCATTGAGTATAGAAGTTGGGATGTAATGTTAAAATTGTACAAGGCATTGGTGAGGTCAATTCTGGAGTATGGTGCACAATTTTGGTCGCCTAATTATAGGAAGGATGTCAACAAAATAGAGAGAGTACAAAGGAGATTTACTAGAATGTTGCCTGGGTTTCAGCAACTAAGTTACAGAGAAAGGTTTAGGGCTTTATTCTTTGGAGCGCAGAAGGTTAAGGGGGGACTTGATAGAGGTCTTTAAAATGATGAGAAGGATAGACAGAGTTGACGTGGATAAGCTTTTCCCCACTGAGAGTAGGGAAGATTCAAACAAGGGGACATGACTTGAGAATTAAGGGACAGAAGTTTAGGGGTAACATGAGGGGGAACTTCTTTACTCAGAGAGTGGTGGCTGTGTGGAATGAGCTTCCAGTGAAGGTGGTGGAGGCAGGTTCGTTTTAATCATTTAAAAAAAAAAAGGATAGTTATATGGACGGGAAAGGAATGGAGGGTTATGGTCTGAGCGCAGGTAGATGGGGCTAGGGGGAGAATACGTGTTCGGCACGGACTAGAAGGGTCGAGATGGCCTGTTTCCGTGCTGTAATTGTTATATGGTTATATTTCAGTAAACCCGACCCGACTTCAGTTATGCCTCTCGCAGTGTAATGAGCATTGCGGCGGGAACAGATTGTGTGTTTTTAAATGTTTTTTTTTCTTTGTAAAGTTTTTTTTTAAATTTTCTTTGCAGTAAACCCTCATCAATGTCCCCCATCACTGTCAGCACTGCCTTGGTCGCTATTTGCTGAAGTGAGTGTGTGGAAACTTGCGCGAGTGGACACAGGGAGGAACTGCAGATGCTGGTTTTTGATGATGACTTCCTTCAACCTTTAGCGTTCCAGACAAAACAATCCACGCATGTTGGAGATAAAACGTTCTATGCAGAGGAATAAAGAGGGAGGGGTGAAAGGCAGAGGAGATTGCAAGAGCAGGTGGCGAGCAGAAAGCTGGTAACAAGAGCAAAGATCTGCCTTGGGGAACTACAGTGCCCGGTGGCACAGTGATAAGAGTTGCTGCCCTGCAGCGCCAGAGACCCCGGTTCGATCCTGACTACGGCTGCTGGCTGGGTGGAGTTTGCGCGTGACCTCATGGGTTTTCTCCAGTTTTCTCTCATACCCCAAAGACGCACAGGTTTGTAGGTTAATTGGCATCGGTAAAATTGTAAATTGTCCTTAGTGTGTGTAGGATAGTGCTAGTGTAACGGGGTGATCAATGGTCGGTGCGGTCTCGGTGGGCTGAAGAGGCATAACTCAGGCAGAGCCCCACCTGTCATACTCCCAATGAAAATAGCTGTTAAGAAAAGTAAAAAAAATAAAAATAAAAAATAAAATAAAGATTTTTCCACTGATCTGTGTTATAAATGTCATTTCTATATGAATCTAATCATTTTTTATAGTCAAAATCACAAAATTTGCGCAGCTCTCCTACAAATGATCAGCCATGATCATATAATGATCAGCCGTGATCATATTGAATGGCGGTGCAGGCTCGAAGGGCCGAATGGCCTACTCCTGCACCTAATTTCTATGTTTCTAAATACAGGGAGAGATGAGGCAGCGGCGAGCTGAGCCTCCCCTCTGATTGCGCAACCACTTAGAAACTGCATGGAGCGCGGGCAATAAGCGTGTGCCTGTTACTATCTCTCTGTATGTCACCAATGCAATGTGTGTAAACCCCTTCATTACATGTCCTCACATTCCATAGTCCAGGAAACTTATTTCACATAAAAATATATTAAATTTGTGCTCGCTGGTCTTATATATTTCTGCACATGGTGAAAGCTTCAACCTTTTCCAAGGGCGGCACGGTGGTGCAGCAGTAGAGTTGCCGCCTCACAGCACCAGGTTCGACCCTGACATCAGGCGCTGGCTGCACGGAGTTTGTGCGTTCTCCCCGTGACCACGTGGGTTTCCTCCGGGTGCTCCGGTTTACTCCCACATCCCAAAGACGGGCAGGTTTGTCCGTTAATTGTCCTCTGCAAATTGTCCCCGGTGAGTAGGATAGAACTAGTGTACGGGGATCGCTGGTCGGCGTGGACTCAGTGGGCCAAACGCCTGTTTCCACCTGTATCTCTAAACTAAACGGTTTGGCACCTGTAATGCAGCCTCTATTTCCGCCAAATACCTGCTTAGAAAGAAGATTTCTCCCGCAACTCTGATTCATGATTTTATTTCATTTCTTAAGTGCAGATGCAGCAAACAGATTCCATTTGAGCAATAAATATCAACTACAAATGTCAAGCACAAAGAAACAAAAGTTAAATTATCAAAGCAAATGTGCAGACGATTTAACGAGCGTAATCAGACAGGCGTCGCCAGCGAGCATCACTACACTGGCGGCAATATTTTGAGAGAATTGCAAGAGTAATCCCGATTACAGTAGTAAGGCAGACTCGGAACTAATTCTTGGATAGAAAAGCTTGCTGAAATAGTCAATCATTGTGGATACCCAGAACATATTCTGCGGCACACAAAATGGTGGGTAGGATTTTGTTGATAAAACTGCACTGACTGGGAAATGACATTTGGATTAGTACTTGAAAGAAAACAAAAATCTTCACACAAGCTCAAAGCTTTCAGCAACCCCATTTTACAGAAACAACCTGGCTGCATCCTGTACCTCTGATTTATGGACAAATTTAAACATAACTTGTTTTTGCTTGTTTATGAATTGGTCACACCTAACAATGTTGGACATGAGTGGGAAGAAAAATCATCTCCTTTGATGTCTCGTTTTCACACCGTACTCTTCTATATCTCTGTGTCTTCCCTCTCCCCCCCGACTGTCTCAGTCTGAAGGATCCCGACCCGAAACGTCACCCATTCCTTCCATCCCGAGATGCTGCCTGTACCGCTGACTTACCCCAGCATTTTGCATCCAACATTGGTGGTGAATTTGCACAAGATATATTCTGTAGCCACAGCTGAGTAACTTGTACAATTTAAAATACAATGGGCAGAGAAGAGTGCGTTCCGCCCAGAGGGATTAATCATTATGCTTGCAGTGATCAGAAAAAGTATTTGAACCTGGCCGTTCCCCTGTGATTAGTGATCAATATTCGAAGTCTGGCAACCTTTGGTTATTCAGTGTTAGCTCCATGCTGACTTTGCGATGGGTGCTGATCCAGCCTGGAACTCCACACACAACATGATTCCTTTGCCTGAACAAGTGCTACAAGTAACTAAACCACTTCAGCCCCAGATACAGAGCCACTCACGCCGGGAGAAAGAGGCACAGAGTGCTGGAGTAAACCAGAGGGTCAGGCGGCACCTCTGGAGAACATGGAAAGGTGACGTTTCGGGTCGGGACCCTTCTTCAAACTAAGAGCCCCGATCTGAAACGTCACCTGCCCATGTTCTCTAGACGCTGCCTGACCTGCTGAGGTACTCCAGCACTTTTTTTGGTAAACCAGCATCTGCAGTTCCTTGTGTCTACACTCCAGCTGGAAGCTCTTCACGACATACCAGTGGCGGGTTGTATTCCTGTGGAGACTCGGCACACAAAGAGTCCTTTGTGGACCACGTTCTCCCCTTCCCGTGAATCAGACCAAGGCTTCCACCACCCACTGCTCCGCGAGCAGTCCTCTAACTGCGCAGTCCTTCACCAAGCAGAGTGTCAGAGCTCGCCCCACGCCGGTCTATCACGGAGACTTCCCACACGGCAGCGTTCTCGCGTTTCCGAGCAGTTGGGGCAATCACACCGACACGGGACACCGATGGGAGAAATGTAAAAAAGCAGGTTTTGTTAAAAGCGCAGTTCTGGTTTTTGCAGCTGAGGAGACAGTGGCTGGTGGGGGCTAGGGGAGGGTCAGAACTCCTCGTGTACACTCTGGGCGTAGTTCATCAGCTTGCTGCCCGTGAAGTACTCGCTGTACTTCAAGATCTCCTCCAGCTCCAGGTAGTGGTCCTGGTTCTCGTCGGCCACAGCGATCATCTGCTTGGCCTCATTCAGGGCACTGTACTCATTCATGGGGTCCATGTATTCCTGCCGCAGAAACACAGCGTTAGACACGGACAAACCTCCCCACGAGGATCACACCCACCAGAACAAAGGTCGGCGCAGAACACTGGAGTAACTCAGCCGCGTTACTCCAGCATTTTGTGTCCACCTTCGCTGCAAGCCAGCACCTGCAGTTCCTTCCTAACCAAAGGTTGGCAGCGGGTCAGTTTTAGTGAAAGGAGTTGAAACCAACAGTGGACAGTCAGAATATTGACACAAATCACTGGGCAGCGCGGTGGCACAGTGCTAGAGACCCGCGTTTGATCCTGACAGCGGGTGCTGTCCATACGGAGTTTGCACGTTCTCCCCGTGACCGCATGGGTTTTCTCCGGGTCATCCGCATGGGTTTTCTCCGGGTCATTCCTCCCACACTCCAAAGATGTACAGGTTTGTAGGTTAATTGGTTGTAAATTGTCGCGAGTGCGTGTAGGATAGGGCTAGAATATGGGGATAGCAGGTCGGTGCAGAGTTGGTGGGCTGAAGGGCCTGTTTCTGTGCCGTGTCTCTAAAATTGAAGCCAAACCTCAGACAGTATTTGGTACAAGAAAGGAAAGTAATTTCTCTTTAATTTAGTTACGTTCAGAGAAAAAGGACGGAAACAGGCCCACACACTAACACTATCCCACGCACACTAGGGACAATCCACGAAGCCAATTGAATTAGCCTACAAGCCTGTACATCTTGGTTGTGCGAGAGAAAACTGGAACTCCTGGAGGAAACCCACCCGGTGACGGGGAGAAGGTACAAACTCCATACAGACAGCTCCCGTAGTCAGGATTGAACCCGGGTCTCTGGCGCTGTAAGGCAGCGACTCTACCACTGTGCCACCGTGCTGCCCGATGTAAAGGGCAACTTTAAAGCTTTAAAATTAAAATGCTTGCAAAAACTGTGAATCAAAAAAAAGTGTGGGGTGTTTAAACTCCTCGCATGCAGCACAGAGCAGGGTAGCGCAGAATCAGCTGAACACAAACACAAAGGCAGGAGCTGGGGGTTGACGAGACCGTTTACTCACCACCAACTCGTCCATGGTGACAATCCCGTCCCTATCGCCATCGATCACCTCCTCAAACTCCTTCCTTCTCTCCTTGACCCAGTCATCATCAATGTCCTGGGCCTCTTGGTTTTCCACCGTGCCGACGGGTAACGAGATAAACTCCGAGACTGTCAGCGTCTTGTCTCCATCCTGATCTGCAGAATAAAGCGACGGCGACTGATTTATTACCAAGGCTGCGATCGGGAACCCCCACCCCCCCCCCCACCAAATTATCACCTCAATTCTTGCTATTGAGGGAGTGCAGTGTAGGTTCACCAGGTTAATTCCCGGGATGGTGGGACTGTCATATGCTGAGAGAATGGAGCAGCTTGGGCTTGTACACTCTGGAGTTTAGAAGGATGAGAGAGCATCTCATTGAAACATATAAGATTGTTAAGGGCTTGGACACGCTAGAGGCAGGAAACATGTTCCCGATGTTGGAGGAGTCCAGAACCAGGGGCCAGTTTTAGAATAAGGAGTAAGCCATTTAGAACGGAGACGAGGAAACACTTTTTCTCACAGAGAGTGGTGAGTCTGTGGAATTCTCTGCCTCAGAGGGCGGTGGAGGCAGGTTCTCTGCATGCTATCAAGAGAGCTAGATAGGGCTCTTAAAAATAGTGAAGTGAGGGCATATGGGGAGAAGGCAGGAACAGGGTACTGATTGGGGATGATCAGCCATGATCACATTGAATGGCGGTGCTGGCTCGAAGGGCCGAATGGCCTACTCCTGCACCTATTGTCTACTGTCTATTACTAGGTCATTTGTGGGGCTGGAGACCATAAGTCAATTTATTTTAATGAATGGCGCAGTTGACACCAGCTCCATGTTACCCCTTACCTCTCCATCCACTCCCTACACACTAGGGGCAATTTACAGACAAATCAACCCACTAACACACACGTCTTTTGGGGGTGTGGCAGGAAACCGGAGCACCCAGAGGAAACCCACATGGCCAGAGGGAGAACGCGGAAACTCCACATACAGGTAGCACCAGAGGTCAGGATTGAACCCGGGTCTCTGGCACCGTGAGGCAGCAAATCTACCCCACTGGTAGGCAAAATTGCTGGAGAAACTCAGCGGGTGCGGCAGCATCTATGGAGCGAAGGAAATAGGCAACGTTTCGTCCCGAAACGTTGCCTATTTCCTTCGCTCCATAGATGCTGCCGCACCCGCCGAGTTTCTCCAGCAATTTTGTCTACTTTCGATTTTCCGGCATCTGCAGTTCCTTCTTGAACATCAGGTCTACCCGCTGCGCCACCGTGCCGCCCCGACATTGAATGGTCACGCTCGAAACCACCGTTTGTCACTGTACCTCGGTGCAGGTGGCAATAATAAGCTTTGCAGCAGCGGGTGAGCGGGTGGAACGACTTACCGAGGTCGCGGATGATTTCTTTCACCATGAAGGTGAGCATCCCGCGGCTGTGCTCCGGGTGCAGGAAGGCCAAGAACTCGTTCTCGTTCAGGAGGTGGTTTGCGGGATGCTCGTCAGCCTGGAACCAGCGATCCTTCAAATTATCCAGCACTTCCTGAGCTGCAAAGCAACAAAAAGCACATTGCACTCGGTCGCAGAGTTTAAAATACATTTTCTCGACGGAGGGAAGAGAGGAATTTTACTTCGTCGAAGTTTGCTCATCTCCAATATCTCAGACTTCCCTTTGGTCGCCCACAACCCAAAACTAGGAACGTCAAATATTTCAGTTTTGCGTAACCCGGCGCAGCGGTGGGGCCGCAGCCTCACGGCGCCAGAGACTCGAGTTCAATCCCAACCTCGTGCGCTGTCTGTGCGGAGTTTGTACGTTTCCCCCGTAACCTGCATAGGTTTTTTCCGAGATCTTCGGGTTCCTCCCACACTCCAAAAATGTGCAGGTATGCAGGTTAACTGGCTTAGTAAATGTAAAATATTTGTCCCTAGTGTGTGTAGGATAGTGTTAATATGCGGGGATTTCTGGTCGGCGCGGACCCTGTGGGCTGAAGGACCTATTACCGCGCTGTATCTCTAAACTAAACCTAGGTTCGATCCCAAATACAGGGGCCCCTAGGGTATTGATTTTCAGGTATTCAGCAACACATACACACGCTGCTGAAAGTTTCATTGTAAAAATAAACCAAAAACAATAATTCAGAGTTGGAGACCATGTTGGCATTGAGATGACAACCTTTGACTGTCAGCACTCTCTGCCACCTACATGTCAGTATTGTGGTTAACCATTTGGTTTGGAGCAATCAGAAGGTTCTTTGCTCTTCCGTTCAGACTAGAAACCTGTTTTAATACCTGCTTCTCAGAATCAATCAGACGTGAGCAGGGGGAAAGGTTTGAAATGTTTCATGTTTCGCTGGAACAGGGTTATCCACTTTGTTCCACGCCTCAGTTCCTTCCTTGTTGCCGAGCATAACATTTTCCCCATAAGTGTTTCAGATTGCAGTTTTAAATCAATGTCTTACTAATTTCTATTGAAGTTAAACCTGTTAAACCTGGTGAAGGAGCAACACAGCGGGTCGAGCCGCTACCTCACAGCTCCGGAAGCCCGGGATCGATCCACATCTCGGCCGCTGTCTGCGTGGAGTTTGCATGTTATCTCTGTGACTGCGTTGGGAGCTCCGGTTTTCTCCCACATGCCAAAGTCGTGCAGGTTTATGGGTTAATTGGCCTCTTTAAATTGTCCCCAGGGTGTAGGGAGTGGATGGGAAAGTGGGATAACATAGAACTAGTGTGAGCAGGCGATCCCCATACACTAACACTATCCTACACACTCGGGACAATTTATAATTTTTCCAAAGCCAATTAACCTACAAACCTGCACGTCTTTGGAATGTGGGAGGAAACCAGAGCACCCGGAGAAAACCCACGTGGTCACGGGGAGTACGTACATACTCCACACAGACAGCACCCATAGTCAGGATCAAACCCGGGTCTCTCGTGCTGTAGGACAGCAATTCTAAATAAAGTCTAAATAAGTGCTGGCTGTCTAAATAAAGAGCGTGGAAAAGCAAAGGTAGATTGATTTGATGCTTCAGTTTTCCTAGCTTGCTTAAGTTATGTTTAAGGCACCAGACATCAGGAAAGATATGGTCCTGATTCACCAGAATGAGGGAACTCCATTATCCCCAACAGTGACATTCTGGGCTCTACCCGATCTCTTCCAGTGATTAACACCAGCATCTGGCCACAGCACAGCAGAGTCACAAGAGTCTCAGAATAAAAGGACCTTCCTTTAGAAAGGAGATGAGGTGGAATTTCTTTAGTCAGAGTCACTGCCACAGATGGCTGAGGAGGCCAAGTCGATGGGTATTTTTAAAGCGGAGATTGACAGATTCCTGTGTAGGAAGGAACTGCAGATGCTGGTTTACACCGAAGATAAAACACAAAAAGCTGGAGTAACTCAGTGGGTCAGGTAGCAGCTCTGGAGAAAAGAAAGACTTCAGAGTTTGAAGAAGGGTCTCAACTTGAACCCTTTCTCCAGAGATGCCGTCTGACACGCTGAGTTACTCCAGCTTTGTGTGTCTAGGAACAGAATGTTGATTAGTACGGGAGTCAGGCGTTTATGGGGAGTAGGCAGGTGAATGGGGTTGAGAGGGAAAGATAGATCAGCCGTGATTGAATGGCAGAGTAGACTCGTAGGGCCGAATGGTATAAATCTGTTCCTATGAGTTATGAACAAAAGCGCTGAAGTATCAGGGTGCTGTGATTAAACCTTGAGATCGAGTTCAATGGAACACACAAAACAACACGTTGGAAGAATCGGAGACTGTACGGGTCGGCAAGTTGTAATGTACGCAGACGGCAAGCGAGTGGAACAGAACCTATTCTCAGTTCGCTGACATTTAATATTTAACCCCCATCAGCGGTGAATTTGCTTGCCTGAAAATTTCCCCAAACGTAAATACACAACCTTTGCTCAGCTGAAACACGCTTCCATTTTTGTACGGGCAAAGATGTGTGACTTGCGAGGTCGGAGAGAGTGCAGATAACATCTCCATGTGTGTGCAGAATCACTCGAATGTGAGGGGGTGCTGCGACTATTGAACTGTGTGTGCTTGCAGAATAGAGAAAAATACAAATAGGAAGCCAAGTAGATGTGAAATACGTGTTGCTCATCAGAAAACCTGATGCATACGTATGATCCTTTGTACTCAGGCTTAGGCACGTACACACACACACACACACATACATACATATATTCACACTCATACACCAACACACACACACTCAAACACTAACACATACACTAACACACACACACACACACACACACATTCACACTCATACACACACACATATTCACACTCATACACTATTAAAGAATGGAGTGACTGGGCTTGAATGCACTGGAATTTAGAAGGATGAGAGGATATCTCATTGAAACGTGTAAGATTATTAAGGGATTGGACGCGATAGAGGCAGGAAACATGTTGCTGATGTTGGGGGAGTGCAGAACCAGGGGCCACAGTTTAAGAATAAGGGGTAGGCCATTTAGAACGGAGATGAGGAAAAGCTTTTTCACCCAGATAGTTGTGAATCTGTGGAATTCTCTGCCTCAGAAGGCAGTGGAGGCCAATTCTCTGGATGCTTTCAAGAGAGAGGTAGATAGAGCCCGTAAAGATAGCGGAGTCAAGGGATATGGGGAGAAGGCAGGAACGGGGTAACGATTGGGGATGATCAGCCATGATCACAGTGAATGTATATGTCCGTGAGGCCATGCGCTGACTGGGCGATCGTTTCGCTGAACACCTTCGTTAAGTCCGCCTGGGCCTAAGTGATCTCCCTGTTGCCAAACATTTCAACTCCCCCCACCCATTCCCACACTGACCGTTCTGTCCTGGGCCTCATCCACTGTCAGAGTGAAGTCAAACGCAAATTGGATATATTTTGTTTGCCTCGTATTTCGTTTGGGCAGCATACAACACTTACATCCCCTCTCTCTCTGTCCCTACCCAACCCTCATTGTTGTACTAATTTCACTGTTGCCTGCTGAGTTTCACTGTCTATAACTCGTTATCACCTAGCCCAGTCAACAATGGACCATTGTGGGCTCCACCTTTCCTTGATCATTGTTACTTTTTTGCATATCTTTCATTCATTTGATCTATATATCTCTCTCTCTTTATCACCGTCTATATCTCTCGTTTCCCATTCCCTTGACTCTCAGTCTGAAGAAGGGCCTCGACACGAAACGTCACCCATTCCTTCTCTCCAGAGATGCTGCCTGACCCACTAAGTTACTCCAGCATTTTGTGTCCATCTGCAGGTTCCTTCCTACATTATTTCTGCTCAAACTGTGTTCTCAAGAGCGGCCATTCTCACCTCACTTGTCTCCCTAGTTACTGGGGTTGGAACGCGAGACCAATCACATGTGCACGCGACGGAACAAGTCAGAGGGCGGTGAATCTGCGGATTTCATTGCCACAGAAGGTTGTGAAGACCAAGAAAATTGATATTTTTACATCAGAGAGATAGATTCTTGATTAGTACGGGGGTTATGGGGAGAAGGAAGGAGAATGGGGTTAAGAGGGAAAGATAGATCAGCCATGATTGAATGGCGGAGTAGACTTGATGGGCCGAATGCCGCTCTATCCCATACGAACAGTTGTGATGAAGTGTGTGGTTCTGATGGCGAACGTGGACAGATACTTACTCTCCTCATCGATCTTCAACTCTTCATTGTTCTTGATTTTCTCTGCCACTTGCTTCTCGTTGAATCCTTTGCTAACCAGAAACTTGATTCGATATTCATCCCAGGATACCTGACCTAGAGAGATGGCATGCACAGGTCTGTAAATATACATTTTTAATTATACGGAGCTAAATCAAACATGGTTTTGCCAAAGGTGCGAAACCGCAACCAGTTACCACTTTCCACTCTCAAAACCACTCAAATCCCTTTGTTCATTAAAAAAAATAATCTCATCCCACTTTCACCATTTTACTAAGCGGGACAGGCAGCATCTCCGGAGAGAAGCTAGTGTATGGGGTGATCACTGGTCGGTGCAGACTCGGTGGGCCAAAGGGCCTGTTTCCACGCTGCATTTTTAAAGTCTAAAAGTCAAAGAACCATTTTGTGTGTGTCCTAAGACTGCAATTTTAAGTGTAAAGATTGTTAAATATTTAAATTACACAATTGGATAAAACAAATTATTAAACCACAGCTATGTTTTTGCACAAGCTATTTGCACTGGCACACACACGGAATTTCCATTGCAGTCCTATAACATGAGATCAGAACTGTTGCTCAGTTGAGCGGGCTAAACATTGTCCATGGTCCAATATTTCATCCAAGTTCCTTTCACAGTAGGGAACTCCATATTACTGCTGCCAATATTTCTTTATTCCCAGAAAAACATTGAGGGAACTTTCTAGAAACCGCCCAAGATTCTGATCGCTAGCTGCCTCTTCCCAAATTTTTAATAAAAATGGTGATTTTTTTTACTAAAGATAGACACAAAATGCTGGAGTAACAGTGCATCAGGCAGCATCTCTGGAGAAAAGGAATAGGTGACGTTTTTGTGTCAGAACCGTTCTTCAGTCTGAAGAAGGCTTCCGACCCAAAACGTCACCTGTTCCTTCTATCCAGAGATACTGTCTAAGGGGCCTGTCACACTTATGCAATTTTTTCGGCGACTTGCCGGCACCCGTCACAGTCGCAGCAGGCCGCCGAAAATTTTCAAAATGTTGTATATCCAACGGCGACCAGAATAAGGTACGACTCTTTGGCTGAATAATCACGAACATACAGGCGTCACCCCGCGACATGGCAGAACATTTAAATATAATAATTGTGTGTTGGATCCATCCTCCTCCACAGTTAACCTCAAACCACAACAGGCCAGGGAAGCAGAAACTACAACAGGCCTACACCATTTCCACACCTCCGTGCTGCACTGTGGTCAACTAACGCCACAGCATCACACGCTAGTGTTGCTCACAGAAAGGGAAATTAAACATTTTGTGGAAGTGTCCAGTCATGACGGGCGGGCAGTGACTAGTGGGGTACCGCAAGGCTCTGTGCTAGATGCAGGAAGATTGTTCCCGATGTTGGTGAAGTCCAGGACAAGGGGTCACAGCTTAAGGATAAGGGGGAAATCCTTTAAAATCGAGATGAGAAAAACTTTTTTCACACAGAGTGGTGAATCTCTGGAACTCTCTGCCACAGAGGGTAGTTGAGGCCAGTTCATTGGCTATATTTAAGAGGGAGTTAGATGGCCCTTGTGGCTAAAGGGATCAGAGGGTATGTAAAGAAGGCAGGTACGGGATACTGAGTTGGATGATTCGAAGGGCCGAATGGCCTACTCCTGCACCTAATTTCTATGTTTCTATGAGGGGTTTAGGACATCAATAGGCGAAAGTAGCCCCCTGTGGCACAGATGCAAGGCCAGGCAGCAGAGGGCACAGATACAAGGCCAAGCAGCAGAGGGCACAGATGCAAGGCCAAGCAGCAGAGGGCACAGATGCAAGGCCAGGCAAGGTAGACAATGCTTACTTCTATTTCCTTGTGTTCCTGCGTAATGGACAATTCTGAAGAACAAGGAAGATGAGTATTCTAAAATGAATAGTTACAATCTAAAGGGACGGACCAGACAGATTCAACGGAACGCTCTAAAGAGAAAGTTGCGCTTTAGTTCAAATGCAAGGGGACAAAACACAATTAATGACAAGGCCTTTAATAGCAATGATGGTCAGAAGGATTTTAAAGTCCTTAACTCTCCTTAAATCGATAACTCTCTGAAACATGGAAAATAGGTGCAGGAGTAGGCCATTCGGCCCTTCAAGCCAATATGATCATGGCCGATCATCTATAATCAGTACCCGTTCCTGCTTTTTTCCTATATCCCTTGATTCCATTAGCCCAAAGAGCTATATCTAATTCTCTCAACACAAGTGGCAACACAAGTAGATAGAATGGGAAAGATGGAATACGGTAAGTCTGAGATAAACACAAAGTGCTGGAGTTACTCAGCAGGCCAGGCAGCATCTCTGAAGGGAAAAATTCAGATTCAGATTCAATTTAATTGTCATTGTCAGTGTACAGTACAGAGACAACGAAATGCATTAGACAACGAAATGCAAAAAGTGCCCTACTCTGGGCAAGAGACTCTGTGCGTTTACCCGAACTATTCCTCTTATGATTTTGTGCAGAGTGTACCAGCTGGTAGAGCTGCTGCTCACAGTGCCAGAGACCGGCTTTCAAAAGGACCAAAAAGTACAGAATGTAGGGAGAATTGCAGCCCTGTGGATAAATTGGTCTTTTAAACAGAAATGATCATAAGGTGCAGGAGTAACTCAGCGGGCCAGGCAGCATCTCTGTGGAAAAAGGTTGGATGGACATGATCAGAAAGACCGCAAGGACTTGTAAACCTGTAGCTACATCACAGGATCAGTATTTAAAAGCACGAGCTTTGAAGAACGTATTTGGTAGTCAGATAATTCATTGAAAGCGTGAAGCAAAAGGAAGTTTGATAAGAAATTGGTGACGGGGGCTAGAATTGAAATTGCATCAACATTTGAATTTTTGATGCAATCCACAGAAACAGACTGTTGCTCATCTGTGTGAATTTTTAAAATGCAATGAAAGCACGTTGGAATCTTGCAAAGCCGTCAGAGTGTGCTAACTTGTATTAATAAGATGTCAGACAAAGTCAGATGAAGAGACGTGCATGCACACACAAAAAATGCAGGAGAGATGATCTTGTGAGGAATATAAGATTTAAAAAAATGCCTAGTAAGTAGGGGCGACATAGTGGTAGGATCGCTGCCTTACAGCATGCGAGACCTGTGCTCGATCCTGACTATAGGCGCAGTCTGTGCGGAGTTTGTACGATCTCCCCGTGACCGCGTGAGATTCCTCCGGGCACCCCGTTTCCTCGCACCTTCCAAAAATGTACAGGTTTTGTAGGTTAATTTGGCTTCAATACAAAACAAAATGTGAATTGTCCCAAGTGGGTAGGATAGTGCGAGTGTACGGGGATCGCTGGTCGGCGTGGACTCGGTGTATCTCCCTCCGCCTGGACTCCGCGCTGTATCACTAAAGGAAACGAAGAGTAATTATGTTTCGAGGATTAATTTATCACACGGCAATCCTCAAACACTGGCAACCTGAAACAAGGTATAGAAGTCATGAATTTAACTTGAATGTGCAAAAAAAGATTAGCAGAATGGATATAAAGAAAAACCACAACTGCAAATACAGGAAGTGGTTTGCAAAACTACGAACTACTCTTTTTAAAAAAAAGCTAGAAATTAGTAGGCGACTTAAAAGGCTTACGCAGGTAAAATTTAAAAAATCTGCGAATGTGAAGATAGCCAGGCTTCAGAGTTTGGGGGGGGGGGGCTTGACCAAGGAACAGGGTCCCCAATAAAACAACCAGCATAAACACATGGGTGATCTAACTTTCCAAGTCAACACTCCGAAATGATTGAAAAACACAGCATAGAAACAGGCCCTTCAGCCCACCGAGTCCATGCCAACCACCAGTCACCCGTT
Organism: Leucoraja erinaceus; assembly: GCF_028641065.1. Classification (NCBI taxonomy): domain Eukaryota; kingdom Metazoa; phylum Chordata; class Chondrichthyes; order Rajiformes; family Rajidae; genus Leucoraja; species Leucoraja erinaceus. Next base: position 4,914,220 of record NC_073406.1, on the reverse strand, counting down.
CACACTAGTTTTATGTTATCCCATAATAAATATTAACCCACATAGGTCATACGTGATAGAAGCAGAAATTAGGCCATTCGGCCTATCAAGTCTGCTCCGTCATTCATTCATGGCTGATCTATCTCTTCCTCTCAACCCCACTCTCCTGACTTCTCGCCATAACCCCTGACACCCCTACCAATCAAGAATCTATCTATCTCTTCCTTAAAAATATCCATTGACTTGGCCTCCACAGCCTTCTGTGGCAATGAATTTCACAGATTCACCACCCTCTGACTAAAGAAATTCCTCCTCATCTCCTTCCTAAAGGATTGTCCTTTAATTCCGAGGCTGTGGCCTCTAGTATTAGATTCTCCAACAAGTGGAAACATCCTCTCCACATCCACTGGATCCAGGTATTTCACGAAAGGGTGAATGCACGGAATATTTTACACAGAGTAGGGGAATACACAAGGCATCTCTGGAGAGAAGGAAGGGTCTCGACTCGATACGTTGTCCATTCCTTCTCTCCAGCGATGCTGCCTGACCCGCTGAGTTACTCCAGCATTTTGATTCTACCTTCGGTTGAAACCAGCACCTGCAGTTCTTTCTTACGCAAGAACCTGGGGACATATCTTCAAGTAGTCAGAGTACACACTTGCAGGTTTACAAGTGTCAATTGTATAAATTACAATTAATTGCACCCAAAGATGGTCAACCTGTCGTACGAAAGCTGCCATTAAGCTGGAAAGAGTGCAGGGAAGATTTGCAAGGATGTTACCAGGACTCAGACATGGGAGAGAGGCATCTTACCATCACCATCCGGGTCCACTGTTTTGAAGTACATTTTATTTTCTTTAGCAGCTTGTTGGAAATGCTCCTCAGTTTTCTCCATGATCCATCGCTGCATCTCGCTGGCACTGATCTTCTGGTCCACATTGGAATCCACCCTGAAGACGGAAACACAGTAACATTTTAGCCCGTGTTTGAGAAGGAACTGCAGATGCTGGAAAATCAAAGGTAGACAAAAATGCTGGAGAAACTCAGCGGGTGCAGCAGCATCTACAGAGCGAAGGAAATAGGCAACGTTTCGGGCCAGCCTCTCTTGTGCATCTATGGAGAGAAGGAATGGGTGGCGTTTTGGGTCGAGACCCGAGACATCACCCATTCCTCTCTCCATAGATTACTGCCTCACCCGCTGAGTTACTCCAGCAGTTTGTGTCTACCTTCGATTTTATCCAGCATCTGCAGTTCTTTCTCACAATAGCAGAAAGACGATACATGATTACAATCGAGCAATTTACAGTGTATAGATACATGATAAGGGAATAACGTTTAGTGCAAGGTAAAGCCAAGGTAAAGGTAAAATATCACTGTACCTTAAGAGTCAAGAGTTTTGTCATGTGTCCCAGATAGGACAATGAAATTCTTACTCGCTGCAGCACAACAGAATATGAAAACATAATACAAAACAGAAGATAAAAGTTCAGTGTGCGTAACTTAGAATAAAGGGGAGGCCATTTAAGGCTGAGGTGAGAAAAAAGTTTTTCTCCCAGAGAGTTGTGAATTTGTGGAATTCCCTGCCACAGAGGGCAGTGAAGGCCAAGTCACTGGATGGATTTAAGAGAGAGTTAGATAGAGCTCTTGGGGCTAGTGGAATCAAGGGATATGGGGAGAAGGCAGGCATGGGTTATTGATTGGGGACGATCAGCCATGATCACAATGAATGGTGGTGCTGGCACGAAGGGCTGAATGGCCTCCTCCTGCACCTATTTTGTATGGTTATATGTATAGATAATAAGTAAACAGATATAGTGCAATAACAATAATAGACTGTTATTGTTCAGAGTTTATTTGATGTCCTGTTTAATAGCCTCATGGCTGTGGGGAAGAAACTGTTTTTGAACCTGGATGTTATAGATTTCAGGCTCCTGTACCTTCTTCCAAATATGGTGCATGTGACAATAAATTTGAACTTGATCAAGGATAGTGCAAGAATTTATGCCCCTTATCTGTGGACGACTTGATTGCAATCATGTATTAACTTTCCGCTGGTTGGTTAGCGGGGAACAAAAGCTTTTCACTGTACCTCAGCACACGTGACAATAAACTAAACTGAACACAAATGAACGTATAAAGCTGACGATGTCGGAAGAGATTTGGCACTGTTCTCGTTCTGTGTGTATTTTTTAAAAATTCTGAACAAAGTTTATGTCTGGAAAAAACCATCTGGAAATGCCGAATGTGTAGAGTCAGCATTGTCTGGTTTTTAAATTGAAGAAACTGAGATCAAAATGGTAAATTTACACCAAGCTGCAAAAACAGCCTTGTCGAGGAAACGCCATTTGTCAATGCAGCTGAGCAGAGGTTTGCGGTGGGAGTACGGCACAAGGTGCACTTCACAGTTCAATCACTCTTTCCAACTGTCTGAAACTCCCGCCAGCCGCCCTTCATTCTCGACGAGGCTGTGCTCATTGTCTGCACACACACACACACACACACACTCTGGTTTCTACCGCCCACCCCGGCGGGCAACACGCCAACCAGCCCTTGGGGAAGCGATTCGTTTCCAGGCTGCTGCCAACGCACGGGACTCTACCCCTCGATGCCAGGCCTTTTCGGGCAACTGTCATCGACTGGCACCAGCTGCCCGGAAGCCAACCCTCGCCCGACAGATCGCCAGGTACGATTTCACACTCGCTGGGTCTCTGGATCCCAGTGTGATGGAGGTGTGAAGTCATATAATCACACAGCCTGGAAAGCAGCACTCCCTGCCCACACCGGCCAGTGTGCCCCATCTACACTAGTCCCACCTGCCTGCATTTGGCCCATGTCCCTCTAAACCTGTCCAATCCATATACCTGTCCAAATGTTTCTTAAACATTGTGATAGTCCCGGCCTCAACTACCTCCTCCGGCAGCTCGTTCCTTACATCCACCATTATTTGTGTAAAAAAAGTTACCCCCCCACCCCCTCACCTTAAACCTATGCCATCTGCTTCTCGATTCCCCAACACTGCGCAAGGGACTCTGTGTGTCCGCCCGATCTATTTCTCTTGTGACTTTTGTACAGCTCTATAAGATCACCCCTCATCCTCCTGCGCTCCCAGGATCACAAGTTCATGAACGTGTGACAGTGCCACAAAGTAGAACTTGCAGTGGCTTCAGCAAGAGGAGCGCTGTGGGGAGGAACTTGTACGTCTGGGTGAAAGATCAAGTAGGGTCAAGTAGCGGAAAGAACAAGAAGTTCCCAAGTGAGTTCCAGGTGGTTTAGAAGCAGAAAACCTGCGGTTCATGGGTGTTACTAGAGTAGAAACTGCCAAGACTTTGACCACTGGAGTTACTGTTAAAGGCCTGTTCCACTTTCACGAGTTATTCACAAATTCTCCCGAGTTTTCAAATTCGCGGAATGTTCGTAACGAGTCCGTAGATATATCGCAGCGGCTCGTTATGCCAGCCGTAGATACTCGGGGCACCAGGTATGTCGGGACCTATTTTCAGCATGTTGAAAAATGTCCACAAGTAAAAAAAATAGACCCGAGTATCTACAGCTGGCATAACGAGCTGCCACGATATATCCACGAACTAATCCGAAGGCACTAGTTATGAACATTCTGCGAGTTTGAAAACTCGGGCAAATTCGTGAAAAACTCGGGAAAGTGGGGCAGGCCCTTTACATGGCAGCATCAAAGAGGAAAGACACCCCAGTGATATCGAGTCAGGATGACAAGGGGTTCATTTTTCAAAGGACGCAATTTCTCATCGGCACAGTAGTGCAGCGGTAACATTGTTGCCTTACAGGGGCAGAGACCCAGGTTCAATCACCCTGACTCTGGGTGCTGTCAGTATGGAGTTTGCACGTTCTCCCCGTGACCCCGCGCGGAATTTCCCCCCTCAAACCAAAAGGCGTGTAGGTTTGTAGGTTAATTGGCTTCTGTAAATTGGCCCCAGGGTGTGCAGGATAGTGCGAGTGTACGGGGTGATTGCCGGTCGGCACAGACTCGGTGGACCGAAGGGCCTGCTTCCGCGCTGTATCTCTAAATTCTATCGTAAAGTCTAAAGACTGCTCTCACAACGGAATAAAGAAACAAATGTGAAGCAGATACCGCTGATTCAGAGTCATTGACGGAGACAAACTGAAACAGAAACTGATGCAGTCGTCTGTTTCACACGGCTCACCATTCATAAAAACTACCAGTTACTACGTGGCGGCAGGTTCGTGGCCCGCTTGTCCCCATCCCCGCAGGGCCCGCTTGTCCCAATCCCACCACGAGGCGGTGGCTGCCCGAGTACCGGCCCGCTTGCCCTGCAGCTCTGTCACCTCCCCCTCGACCCTGCTCTGCCGGGAAGAGTCCATAATTCCCACCGGCTACATCCACACGTGGCACGGTGGTAAGAGATGCTGCCTCGCATCGCCAGTGACCCGTGCACGTTCTCGTGCAAACTCCGCACAGCCGGCACCCCAAGTCAGGATCGAGCACGGGTCACTGGCGATGTGAGGCCGTGACTGTGGGGGTTTCCTCCAGGTGTTCCGGTTTCCTCTCCCATCCCAAAGACACGCCCCTCCTCCGTGTCCTCTTCCTTTCATATCCCTCCCTCTGCCTTTACATCTCACTCCTCCTCACCTTGTCCAATATCCTTGTCTCTCCTCTAGCCTTTGTCACTTATTGCACCATGCACCCCCGCCTTCCCCCCCCCCCACCCCGTATCCACCCATCACTTGCCAGGCTTTGTCCCGCCCACACCTCTCTTTTCCAGCTTTCTCTCGTAAGTCAATGTGATCGATGCAGAATTAGGCCCATCAAGTCTACTCCACCATGCAATCATGGCTGATCTATCTTCCCCTCCTAACCCCATTCTCATGCCTTCTCCACACAGCCCTACACCTGACTCAACCGAAAAAACGTCACCCGTCCATTCCCCCCCCCCCTACTCTCCTCATCACCTCTATGCCCCTCACTCTCCTCCTCACCAACTCTCCTCACTCCCTCCCAATTCCCCTCACTCCCCCCACACACACAGGTTTCCTGTTTATAAGATGATGTGCAGTGAGATTATGACTGTAGTAGGTGCCCAGTTAGAGACACAGGCACAGCAAGCAAGGAATTAGCCGTGCTTTAGTTGATTTAGATGCACAGCTGGGAAACAGGGCCTTGGGCCCATCGAGTCCGTGTCGACCATAGACCACCATCGATAGTTCCATGTTATCCCATTTTCTCATCCACTCACTACATCCCAAAGGCCAATTAACCGATGAACCACCACGCCTTTGGGAAACCAGAGCACCCGGAAGAAACCCACGCAGTCACAGGGAGAACGTGCAAACTCCGCACAGAGAGCACCCGAGGTCGGTATCGAACCTGGCGCCGTGAGGCAGCAGCTCTACCCACTGCACCACTGTTCTTAAGTCACCGGCCGGCCTTTAACCGCAGTGGGTGACCAGAACTACTTCAAAGAGGTTTCGAAATGAGTGCAAAGCTTTTACTCGAGGGCAGCAACAACAAAGATGACACTTGAGGCACGGTTACACGTTAGGCTGGAGTCACGGGGTGATGCTGTCACAGCTCTCTAATGACCACACACTCTCACAAGATGACTGTGACTCACTGCCCTCTTCCCTTGAATGCATGCAACACTAGAGGAAGAGGTTTGAACCTTATTGCCTTCCGTCACAGTGAGGAATGTGGATATTTATGTGGTCATGTGTCTTGTTGCTTTTCACTTAGTATGGCTGGATGGCAACTCAGATTTCACTGTACCGTACTTGGTACAGGTGACAATAAACTGACCTTGAAACCTTGACAGGTTGCATCACCTTCCCCCGGACACCCGAGGGCAGTTTTAAAGAAAATGCAGAACACTGGAAAGGGATCGATACACAGAGATGGCAGCAGTGAGGCACCACTGTGATCTGATCAGCCCTCAGAACCAGCACAGTGACGCAGCGGTAGAGTTGCTGCCTCACAGCGCCAGAGACCCATGAACCCACAGCCATGATTGAATGGCGGAATAGACTAAATGGGGCGAATGGCCTAATTCTACTCCTATTCCTTATGACCCTGTCTGTATGGAGTTTGTACGTTCTCCCATGGTCTGCGTGGGTTTTCTCAGAGATCTTCGGCATCCTCCCACACTCCAAAGACGCACAGGTTTGTAGGCTAATTGGCTTGGTATAAATGTAAATTGTCCCTGGTGTGTGTAGGATAGTAATGTGCAGGGATTGCTGGTCTCGTGGACTTGGCGGGCCGAAGGGCCTGTTTCCGCACAATCGTTGGAATCATTGTGCAAGGATCCTCCACATCTATAGCACCAGGGAGAAACGTCACAGTGGCGCAGTGGGAAGAGCTGCTGCATCACAGCGCCAGAGTCCCAGGTTCAATCCTGACTTTGGGTGCCGTTAGTGTGTGGAGTTTGCATGTTCTCCCTGTGACCGTGTGGGTTTCCTCCGGGTGCTCCGGTTTCCTCCCACATCCCAAAGACGTGTGGGTTTGTAGGTTAATTGGCCCGCTGTAAATTGCCCCCTAGTGTGCAAGTAGGTTAACACAGAACTAGTGTGGACGAGTGATCGATGGTCGGCGTGGACTCTTTGGGCCGAAGGGCCTGTTTCCACGCTGTATCTTTCAATCAACTATTTTGACACCACGATAATGGTGATTTTGTGTCATTGTTAGCTCTAGTGGGACACAACTCTCCAGGATTCCCCAAATTAAATTCTCCCCCTCAATTATCCTCACACACCTCCCACCACCCCTTCATCCACATCACTACAGCACTGGACCTTCTGGTCCTGGTCATTGGCCTTTTCTTTGCAAGTTTCTGGTGACCAGATCACTATCCAACTGGTTGAGTGGCCGCTTATCAAAGGGCCAAGTTACTTATTCAGTCGCAGAATCTTCACAGCTTACAAGAGCTCAAAGAAAATAAAACCAATGTTCAAACCTTCAACATTCCTTGGGCAACTTGCAGTATCTGAAGATAAATCTTCAATTGAAGAATCCAGGACAATCCCACTGGAATTTAGTTTAAAGGTACAGCATGGAAGCAGGCCCTTCAGCCCACCGGTTCCATGCTAACCATCGATCACCCGTTCACGCTGGTTCTATGTTATCCCACTTTCACATCCACCCTCTACACACTAAGGGGCAGTTTAAAAGTCCGATAAACCTACAAACCCACAAGTCTTTAGGATGTAGGAGGAAACTAGAGCACCCGGATTCACAGGGAGAACGTGCAAACTCCTGACAAGTAGAATGTGCAAACTTTCTTACTGCTCAACTGACATCAGCCAATGAACCTACAAATGAGAGGGGAAACCAGAGCACCCAGAGGAAACCCACGCGGTCACAGGGAGAACGTGCAAATCCCACACAGACAACACCAGAGGGTGGGATCGAACCCCGGTCTCTGGTGCTGTGATGCAGTGGCTCTACCCGCATGTTGCACCATGCCACCTATTGATGGGTGTGTAGTAACATGCGGGGCAAAGTGGGCGTGAAACCACAAGATTCCTATCGCTGCTGTTCTGTCAGACATTGACCTGGCATCACAGTGGGTGGCCAGACGCACTTCAAAGGCTTTCAAAATGTGTTGGAAGCTTCGCAAATGGATTTCACAGAAGCCAAAAGCTCTTTAGATAAATCCTTAGAATAACAAACATCCTCACAGTCACTGAAGAAGGGTCTCGACCAGAAACGTCACCCGTTCCTTCGCTCCATAGATGCTGCCTCACCCGCTGAGTTTCCCCAGCATTTTTGTCTACCTTCACTTTTTCCAGCATCTGCAGTTCCTTCTAAAAAAATGATTAATTCAGAGTGTCATTTACAGCTGTCATGCTGGAAGTCAAACTTCATCTTTACAAAGTGGCGCAGCGGGTATAACTGCTGCCTCACTGCGCCAGTGACCCAGATCGATCCTGGCCGCAGGGGATGTCTGTGTGGAGTTTGCATGTTCACCCTGTCACCGCGTGGGTTTCCTCCGGGTGCTCCATTTCCCCCCCCACACCCCAAAGACGTGCGGGTTTGCAGGTTAATCAGCTGTCTGCAAATTGCCCCTGGAGTGGATGCGAAAGTGGGATAACATGGAACTAGTGATTTGGATGATCGATAGTCAGCATGGACTCGGTGGGCTGAAGGGCCTGCATCCTTGATACATCTTTCAATTATAAGCAATCTTGTACAATGAGCCAGGTCCTGTATGCAAGTTCAGCAGCATGACCACATTGCCCATGGATACAAAAGGGATCAGCTCCTTTACCGGAAGGATGTGGAGGCTTTGGAGAGGGTACAGCGTGTGGTCTGGTTTAGAGTGTTTCAGTTACAGGGAGAGGTTGGATTCACTTGGATTGTTTCCCCTGGAACAGCTGAAGTCGAAGGGAGATTTGATAAAAAGTATATAAAATTACGAGAGGCATAGATAGATAGGGTGGACAGTCAGAACCTTTGTACCAGGCTGTGAATGTACAACACGAGAGGGCACATCTACGACGAGAGGGGAAAATGTTTGACAGAGATGTGCGGGGCAAGTTTTTTTTTTACACCACAGAGAGTGGTGGGGCCCTGGAACGCACTGCCAGGGATGGGGGTGGAGGCAGACACGATAATGGCATTGAAGAGGCTCAAATGTAGACACAAGGAACGGCAGAAGCTGGAATCTTGTGCAGAGACATCGCCTCTCCACATCCTCCAGCGATGAGGCCTGACCTGCTGAGCTCCTCCAGCGCTGTGTAAACTATACATACAAACACAAAGCTCTGCCCACACCATGGGCAAAGGGTGAGGAAACGCTGTCAGCACAGAGGGTGCGGCAGTGGCCATATGTACCGGAGGGCATAGGTAACATCAGTGTGTTGGAAGGAACTGCAAACGCTGCTTTACACCGTAGACACAAAACCCTGGGGCAACTCAGCGGGACTGGCAGCATCTCTGGAGAGAAGGATTGGGTAACCTTTGGGGTCGAGACCCTTCATTAGAACATCAGTACCATGTGTTTAGTTCCAAGAATAATCCCTTCCTCTTTTACATCCGAAACAAAGGTCACGGTCAATTTTTAAATGCCATACCACTAACCACTGCCATGAGTCAAATATTACACACCCATCATCCGCCTACAATCAGTCGTCAATATTGCAAGTCACACGATTTACACACCTGGCACAAAGCACACCATTAGTCACACAGCTCTTACACAGTGGACAGCTACTCATCAGTGCACTCTGTAGGACATTCACACACACACTCAACATTTCCGCACAGTTCAGTGGCTGCCTTGTACGTCATTTACAGCCACATCCAAGATTAATTGATGGTCTGAGTTAGACTGCAGATTTTAAACAATAATTTAGTTCGAACCGTAGTCAGGATGGAACCCGGGCCTCTAGCGTTGTAAGGCAGCAGCAACTCCACCACTGCGCCACAGTGCTGCCTCTGTTAGCTTCAAGACAAGGGCGGCACACTGATTCATGTTGTGAATCTGCTTGCTCTGCAGCCATCAACAGTCATTTCCATGTAGCTCCCCCCCACCTTCGGCCTCACCATTACCAGGAGCCAGGGATGGTTGGGTTAACATAAGATGAGCGTTTGACAGCACTGGGCCTGCACTCGCTGGAGTTTAGAAGGATGAGGGGGGACACCTCATTGAAACTTACCGAACAGTGAAAGACCTGGATAGAGTGTATGTGGAGAGGAGGTTTCCACGACCAGAGGCCACAGCCTCAGAATAAAAGGATGCACCTTTAGAAAGGAGATGAGGAGGAATTTCTTCAGTCAGACGGTGGTGAACCTGTGGAATTCATTGCCACAGAAGGCTGTGGAGGTCATGTGAATGGATATTTTTTACGGCAGAGATTTGGCACATTCTTGATTAGTACGGGTGTCAGGGGTTATGGCGAGAAGGCAGGGAGGAGAGTGAGAGGGTAAGATGGATCAGCCATGATTGACTGGCGGAGTAGATTTGATGGGCCGAATGGACTAATTCTGCTCCGAGAACTTAATGAACATGATGCACACTCATGCTGCACACTTCCCATTGGAAACAGAGTTTGGAAGCATTTGAAACAGATACATAGGTGGTGTTTAAGAGCTTTTTAGACAAGCAGACAGAAAATCTGGAGCAACTCAGCGGGTGAGGCAGCATCTATGGAGAGAAGGAATTGCCGACGTTTCAGGTCTCGACCCGAAACATCTGCAATTCCTTCTCTCCATAGCTGCTGCCCCACCCACTTAGTTGCTCCAGCATCTTGTGTCTACCTTCGATTTTACCAGCATCCGCAGTTCTTTCTTAAACTTTTCGACAAGCACATGGTATGCCAGGAATAGAGGGATATGGATCATGTGCAGACAGAGGAGGTTAGTTTAACTTGGCATCATGTTTGGCACGGACATTGTGGGCCGAAGGGCCAGTTCCAGTGTAGTACTGTTCCATGTTTTATGCATCAGTATGCAATTTGGATCCCTTTGCAACTTCTACAGATATAGAAGAATGCACATGATGAGAGGAATAGAGAGGGTAGACAGGCAGAACCTTTTTGCTAGGATGGAATTGTCAAAGATTAGAGAACACAACTATAAGTTGAGAGGGGCAATGTTTAAAGGAGATATGATGGGCAAGAGAGCAGTGGGGGCCTGGAATGCTCTGCTGAGGGGGGTGTGGAGGCAGATACAATAATGGCATTTAAGAGGCTATAGGACAGGCACATGGATATGCAGGGAATGGAGGGATATGGATCTCGTGCAGTCACGAGATTAGTTTAACCTGGCATCATGTTCAGCACAGGAATTATGGGCCGAAGGGCAGTTCCTGTACTGTACTGTTCCATGTTCTAATATTTTAAGCTAATGTACCTCTCTAGTAACTGAAGTCTGAGGCATTTGCTCTGTTGCCCTTGACACCAAATGTTAGTGCGAACTATTGTCTGGAACGTAGCTTTAACTGAATGAAGTGGCTCAATTCTGCCCCCCAGTGGACAGAATTAATGTACAAAAGCACCAACTTGCATTCTCACTGCATTGTTAGATCCAGCAAGCATCACCAGAATGTAATTACTTCATCTTGTAACTTGGACAACAAACCACTATTGTTTAATTATGATATTTGAAAATGAACAATAAGTGTGCACCAACTTATCCACAAGCAGTCTGCGGCAGGGGCTCAAAAACTGTAGTCTTTTTAGATTTTTAGAGTTGCAGGTTAGAAACAGGGCCTTTGGCACACACAGACCAGCGATCACTCGCACTAACAATTTACAATTTGACCAAAGTCAATTAACCTACAAACCTTCACGTCTTTGGAGTGTGGGAGGAAACTGGAGCACCCGGAGAAAACCCACTCGGTCAGAGGGAGAACGTACAAACTCCGTACAGGTAGCACCTGTAGTCAGGATCGAGCCCGGGTTTCTGGCGCTGTGAGGCAGCTACTCTACCGCTGCGCCACGATATGCATATCTCTGTCCTGGGCCCAGCAGTGATGTAATCATGAGCCAAGCTCACCAACTTGCTTAGTTGGTTAGACCGCTACTTGCTTAGCAGATCGAGGAGATTTGGTAAGTTGACGAATACTCTGTTGGACTTCTGTTGCGTGCAGTAGAAAGCACACTGACTGGTTGCAACACACCCTGACTCCCACATCACCCTGGCCACGATCTCATTTTACCCATAATTAGAGAGAATCCATCGTTCATACCGCTGGTCAATACAAAATGCTGGAGTAACTCAGCGGGGCAGGCAGCATCTCTGGAGAGAAGGAATGGGCGATGTTTCAGGTCGAGACCCTTCTTCAAATTCAGTTCATGCCACTGGGGTGTAAGCTGCCCAGGCAAAATATGAGGTGCTGTTCCTCCAATTTGTGTGTGGCCACACTCTGGCAATGGAGGAGGCCCAAGACAGAGGGGTCAGTGTGGGAATGGGAAGGGGAGTTAAAGTGGGAGATCCAGCAGGCCTCGGTGGACCAAGCACAAGCGTTCAGTGAAACCGTCGCCGTGTCTACGCTTGGTCTCGATGGCGTCATTACTCCAGCAAATGGCCTCCATTCATGTCATGCATGTGCACCAGACAACGGCAAACGACTGTGGTGAGCCCATGACGAGAATAGTGAGAGGAAGCTTAGAGTCACAACATGCAAACAGGCCCTTCGGCCCACCAAGTCAATGCCAACCATCACACTAGTTCTATGTTATCCCACTTTCCCCATCCACTCCCACCTTACTAAGGGCAATTTACAGAGGCCAATAAACCTACAAACCTGCACGTGTTTGGGATGTGCGAGAAAACCGGAGCACCTGGAGGAAAACCGCTCAGTCACAGAGAGAACGAGCAAACTCCACATGGACAGCACCCGAGATCAGGATTGTTCATACCCGGGTCTCTGGCGCAGCGGCTCTACCGGCTGTGCCACTGTGTCACCCACGGTTGGTCTCCATACCAGGGAAGCATATATTTGGCTAGGAAGTGCTGCAGCATATGTTCACCAAGTTGATTTCAAGCATAAAGATAAGTAAAAGGACAAGGATTCCTCAGCCCCCCCACCCCCCCCCCCTCCAAAGGAAGCATCAAGGCCAACAGTCCTGTTTTACAAGAACAAGAAGGTCGCTTGATAACAAACTGTGCAAATTCCAAGAGGGATTAACTGGGAAGACACTGCGACAGATTGCTCTAGCCGGAAAAATCTAGAAAAAGCAGACAGATTCTCTGAGGCGTCACAACGTGCTGGAGTAACTCAGCGGGTCAGGCAGCATCTCTGGGAAACATGGATAGGTGACATTTCGGGTCGGGACGCTTCTTCAGACTGAATGTAGGGGCAGAAAAGAAAGTTGGAAGAGAGAAAGGGACAGGACAAAGTCTGGCAGGTGACAGGTGGATACAGGAGATAGGCAGATGGTTGGACAAAGGCCAGAGATGAAAAGGCAGTGGGTGTGAGACAAAAGGATTGAAGAGGTGCGAATTGTGAAGCTAGAGGAAGGAATGTAGGTGGAAGGGGAGGGAGAGGAGAGAAAAGTGTGAGTCCAGGTGAGGTACGGGGAGGGGGTGGGGGTTGTAGTTTATACGGGGGAGTAGGGGGGGGGGGGGAGGGGGGCTAGTCGGGGTGGGAAGGGGGAAGGGACAGGAGGGGGGGGGGGGGGGAAAGAAGGAAAAGGGGGAGGGTTATGTAGTTACTTGGAGAATTCAATGATCATGCCGTTGGGTTGTAAGCCGCCCAAGATTCGTACAGATATTATAGTCAGCGTTATGTCATTTATGGTCAGCGTTATGTCATTTATGATCTAATTAGAAAGCTATTTGCTTTAAAAAAAACACAATTCTTTGTAAATCTTTAGTCAAGAGCTTGTGGATTAACAGTGCTTGAAGTTAGTCCAGACCAGAGAGTTACATGCTGTACAAGAAAGAACTGCAGATGCTGGATAAAATCGAAGGTAGTCACAAAATGCTGGAGTAAGTCAGCGGGTGAGGCGGCATCTTTGGAGAGGAGGAATGGGTGACATTTCGGGTCTGCCTCACCCGTTGAGTTGCTCCAGCATTTTGTGTTTACCCAAGAGTCACATGTTTTTGGGTTTACAGGAATTAAGAGACATAGGATTGGAGTAGGGGTGTGGGACGGGCTTGAGGGGCCTTCGAGCCATTCAAAATGATCATGGTGATCATCCAAAATCAGTACCCCGTACCTGCTTTTTCCCGCCACATCCCTTGATTCCGTTAGCCCCAAGAGTTATATCTAACTCTCTCTTGAAAACATCCAGTAAATTGGCCTCCACTGCCTGTGGCAGAGAATTCCACAGATTCACAACTCTGGGTGAAGGAGTTTTTCTTCATCTCGGTCCGAAATTACCTACCCCTTATTCTTACGGAAGGGAAATGGGCTCCAGATCTAGGATGATGCTCCTGTACGGTAGAACACGATACTATCAATGATGAGTGTTTAAGAAGGAACTGCAGATGCTGGAACTGCAGATGCTGGAAAATCGAAGCTACACAAAAATGCTGGAGAAACTCAGCGGGTGCAGCAGCATCTATGGAGCGAAGGAGATAGGCAACGTTTCGAACTTTAATCTAATTGCCTATTCCCCTCGCTCCATAGATGCTGCTGCACTCGCTGAGTTTCTCCAGCATTTTTGTGTACTATCAATGATGACGTGTGCCACAGAGGGTAGTTGAGGCCAGTTCATTGGCTATATTTAAGAGGGATGTGGCCCTTGTGGCTAAGGGGATCAGAGGGTATGGAGAGAAGGCAGGTACGGGATACCGACTTGGATGATCAGCCATGATCATATTGAATGGCGGTGCAGGCTCGAAGGGCCGAATGGCCTACTCCAGCACCTAATTTCTATGTTTCTATGTCAGCTGAGAATTCACATTTACACAACAACAGTTTCACAATATTTTCTCTCCACAGATGCTGCCAGCTCCCAACATTTGCTGTTTGTGTTTATGTTAAACCAAGACCACATCTGGACTTCCAACACTGAAGGAGATGATTCCCATGGCACTTTTAAAATGAATTTGGATCCCCCGGGGCCTGATGATATTTAAGCCTCTCTTAGCAACACCAACATTCGCACAATAATTCTGGAGATACTGATAAGGACGAACAAAAGAAAACTAGTTTTTCCAGATTGATGGCTATAGTCATTAGCTTGAAACATTAACCCCTGTTTCTCTCTCTACAAACAGCACAGGAGCAGGTAGCAGCAATTATACTGGGGAGTAAGGAAATGGTAAAACTTGAATTAATATGTGTCTTTCCTTGTATAAACAGCACAGAAGAACAGATCTGGACCAGAATGAGCGGCTGAGAGAAAGTAGTTTTATTGGGGGAATTGATAATCTTATAGAGGTGTATAAAATCCTGAGGGGGAACAGATAGAGTGACGGCACAATGCACAGTATGCCTTGTCACCTACCCTTCAGCTAGTAATGAACCATTCAACATTACCTTAGGTCTTCCTTGGGTCTGAAGAAGGGTCTCGACCCAAAACGTCACCCATTCCTTCCCTCCAGAGATGCTGCCTATCCCCCAGATTTTTGTGTGTCTATCTTCTCTTATCATAGTGTGCTTTGACCTGTTGTTTTCACACCTTACCCTTCCTCTAGACTCCCTCTTCCCTGACTCTCAGTCTAAAGAAGGGGCTCAACCCGAAACGTCACCCATTCCTTCTCTCCAGAGAAGCAAATTATATGATGAATTTGGACTTTCAGAAGGCCTCCAATGTCCCACACAAGGAGTAATTCATACAGAATTAGTGCACAAGACACTGGGCGTTAATATACTTTGATGATTGAAAGATACAGCATGGAAACCAGACCATCAGTCCATTGAGAATACGCCCATCACTGATCTCCCATTCACACTAGTTCTATGTTATCCCACTGTCTCATCCACTCCCTACACTCTAGGGGCAATTTACAAAAGACCAATTAACCAACAAAATTGCATGTCTTTGGGATGTGGGAGGAAACCGGAGCACCCGGAGGAAACCCACGCGGTCACAGGGAGAGCTGGAAGCTCCACTCAGACAGCACGCGAGGTCAGAATTGCACCTGGGTCTCTGGCGCTGTGAAGCAGCAGTTCTAGCAGTTATGCCACCGTGCTGCCCTGACACAGGTATTGACAGAAAACAGGATAGGAATAAACAGGTTATTGTTAGGTTCAGTATCTGGTGGCAAGCCCCAGGGACCGGTGCTGGGTCTGCGCTGGTGTGACCCAAGTACTGCGCCTCTCTGCTGGTTTCAGTCCATAATCAAGGCTTTGAGAGGGGGCAAGCATGTAACTTATCCAAGTCTGCTGATGAAAAAGAGCTGGCTAACAGTACCACTTACCAAATCCATTCAAGGTCAAGATCGGTAGATTATTTAAAAAATATTATAAGGCAATCAACAGAAATGTGGTTGATATTGAGAAGTGGCAATGAAGGAACAGGGAAGTAGAGATTATTGAGAAAGAAGGATACCAACCCAAATCATCTCCTATCTATTGCTTAAGAAGGAACTGCAGATGCTGGAAAATCGAAGGTAGACAAAAGTGCTGGAGAAACTCAGCGGGTGCAGCAGCATCTATGGACCGAAGGAAATAAGGCAACGTTTCGGGCCGAAACGTTGCCTATTTCCTTCGCTCCATAGATGCTTCTGCACTCGCTGAGTTTCTCCAGCACTTTTGTCTACCTTCATCTCCTATCTATGTTCTCCAGAGATGCTGCCTGACCCGCTGAGTTACTCCAGCACTGTGTCCATCTTTAGTGTAAACCAGCATCTGCAGTTCCTTCTCATCACATTGTTGAGGAGTCCGATGAACTGATTGATTCACATCTACTTCTACTGCACTCTGGCCATTTTCTCATTTTACTCCGACCATCGGGAAGAAGGTACAGGAGTTTGAAAGCCATGACCACCAGCATCAAGAATAGGTTCTACCAAACAACCATCAGGCTCTTGAACATTACACAACACTAAGCCCAACTATGACTGTGTTTGGTTGCACTTAGGACTAGAGTTTTTTTGCCCATTTGTATTGGGGTTATATATATATATATATATATTTTTTTTTTAAATTGTCATTATATTATCTGTGTGTAAAGTGTTTGCAGACCTGTTATGCTGTTGCTACTGGTAAGCATTATCTCGACATCCCCCCGACTAGATCTCCAGTTCCCCCCCCCCCCCCCCCCCCCCCCCCCCCCCGACTCTCAGTCTGAAGGGTCTCAACCTGAAACGTCACCCATTCCTTCGCTCAAGAGTTGCTGCCCGAGTAACTGCAGCTTTTTGTGTCTATCTTAAGCATTGCAATGTCAGTTGTTGGTACATACAATAATTAAACACAAGATTAACACAAAATGCTAGAGTAACTCTGCGGGTCAGGCAGCATCTCTTGAGAAAAGGAATAATGCCCCTGTCCCACATAGGAAACCTGAACGGAAACCTCTGGAGACTTTGCGCCCCACCCAAGGTTTCCGTGCAGTTCCCGGAGGTTTTTGTCAGTCTCCCTACTTGCTTCCACTACCTGCAACCTCCGGGAACTGCACGGAGACCTTGGGTGGGGCGCAAAGTCTCCAGAGGTTTCCGTTCAGGTTTCCCAAGTGGGACAGGGGCATTAAGGTGACCGTTTTGGGTCAGAACCCTTCTTCAGACCACTCTTGACTCACGCTCACCCAGTCTGTCTCAGAATGATAGATTTTACCCAACACTAGGACAACACCAACAACTTGCACCACCAACCAAC
Source organism: Leucoraja erinaceus (assembly GCF_028641065.1). NCBI lineage: Eukaryota > Metazoa > Chordata > Chondrichthyes > Rajiformes > Rajidae > Leucoraja > Leucoraja erinaceus. The sequence goes on along the minus strand of NC_073406.1, from coordinate 4,897,043 downwards.
ATTTGGATTCTTGTTTATTTTCTTATCCACATTCCCGAATCAGACCACATTGAGCAATCAGGCTAGGGCAGAGCTAGACATTACTGAAAGTTTAGGGATGGAGACGCAAGGAACCGCAGATGTTGGTTTACAAACAAAAACACACAAAGTGCAGGAGTAGCTCAGAAGGCATCTCTGAACAAGTCTGCATTAGGGTGTAGGAAGGAACTGCAGATGCTAATTTAAACACAAAATCCTGGTGTAACTCAGCGGGTTAGGCAGCATCTCTGGAGAAAAGGAATAGGTGACATTTCTGTACGAGACCCTTCTTCAGATGGGTCCCGACCTGAAACGTCACTCTCCATGGTCCATGTTCTCCAGAGGTGCTACCTGACCAGCTGAGTTACTCCAGCACATTGTTTTTAAGAAGGAACTGCAGATGCTGGAAAATCAAAGGTAGACAAAAATGCTGGAGAAACTCAGCGGGTGCAGCAGCATCTATGGAGCGAAGAAAATATTTCCTTCGCTCCATAGATGCTGCTGCACCCGCTGAGTTTCTCCAGCATTTTTGTCTACCTTACTCCAGCACATTATTGTGTGTAGGACAGAACCACAGATGCTGGTTTAAACCGTAGACACAAAAGCTGGAGTAACTCAGCGGAGTCAGGCAGCATCTCTGGAGAAAAGGAATAGGTGGCGTTTCGGGTCGAGACCCTTCTTCAGACTTATTGTGTGTGTATGTGTGTGTGTCTGTGTGTCTGTGTGTCTGTGTGTGTGTGTGTGTGTGTGTGTGTGTGTGTGTGTGTGTCTGTGTGTGTGTGTCTGTCTGTGTGTGTGTGTGTGTGTGTGTGTGTGTGTGTGTGTGTGTGTGTGTGTGTGTGTGTGTGTGTGTGTGTGTGTGTGTGTGTGTGTCTGTGTGTGTGTGTGTGTGTGTGTGTGTGTGTGTGTCTGTGTGTCTGTCTGTCTGTCTGTCTGTGTCTGTCTATGTGTCTGTCTGTCTGTGTGTCTGTCTGTGTGTGTGTGTGTCTGTCTGTGTGTGTGTGTGTGTCTGTGTGTGTGTGTGTGTGTGTGTGTGTGTGTGTGTGTGTGTGTGTGTGTGTGTGTGTGTGTGTGTGTTTGTTTTGGGTGAAAGTGGGGTGTTTTTTTGGAACATTGCGAAAAGGTTACTCACTTTTCGAAGATAGAAATCAACTTTTTCCTGTTCTTCACGGGCTCCGAGTCTTCCTCGAACTCCTCGATCTCCTTGCCCAGGAAGACCTCCTGGTGGAAGTCCTTGTTGAGGATGCCCCCCTTCTCCAGCTTGAGGCCGTTGACATGGTTGGGCGGCTGGATCTCGTTGTCGTCCTTGTCGTTGGCCTTGTCGTGCTTGGCGGCCGAGTTGTTGGTGGGCCGGGCGTACACGTCGACCAGCACGAAGAGGGAGAAGCAGGCCACGTAGAGGCTGGCGATGCTGCACAGCACCGACTTGACGGAGACCATGGCGTGAGGTGAGGTGAGGTGACGGGGGTAGAAAAATCACCTCAAACTGACCCTGTAACCCGACCAGAAACTGTCAGCCTCAGCGGCCAGTCCCCGCCAGCCGACCCCTGTCCCCAGCCATCGCCATCGCCATCGCCCTCTCCTCTCGTCCCTCAGCTCGACGCTGCGCTGCTGTGGGCGGGCTAGAGCTGGAGACCGCGACCAGGACAAGCTCTCTAGCGCCTCCTCGCTTGGATGACTTCCCCTTGGCGCCAAACCTGGCACCCTAATCCATCTGAGGAAAGACATTCTTGCCACAGAGGGTTGGGAAACATAGAAACATGGAAATTAGGTGCAGGAGTAGGCCATTCGGCCCTTCGAGCCTGCACCGCCATTCAATATGATCATGGTTGCACAGAGAAGGTTCACCAGACTGATTCCTGGGATGGCAGGACTTTCATATGAAGAAAGACTCGGTTTGTACTCGCTAGAATTTAGAAGATTTGAGGGGGGATCTTATAGAAACTTACAAAATTCTTAAGGGGTTGGACAGGCTAGATGCAGGAAGATGCAAAGGTCCAGAACAAGGGGTCACAGTTTAAGGATAAGGGGGGAATCTTTTAGGACCGAGATGAGGAAAACATTTTTCACACACAGAGAGTGGTGAATCTCTGGAATTCTCTGCCACAGAAGGTAGTTGAGGCCAGTTCATTGGTTATATTTAAGAGGGAGTTAGATGTGGCCCTTGTGGCTAAAGGGATCAGGGGGTATGGAGAGAAGGCAGGTACAGGATACTGAGTTGGATGATCAGCCATGATCATATTGAATGGCGGTGCAGGCTCGAAGGGCCGAATGGCCTACTCCTGCACCTATTTTCTATGTTTCTAACTTGCACCAAACTTGGCACCACACATGGCACCACCAAAGATACTGGAGGAGCTAGTACTAGATACCGTAGTATCTTTGGGCACCACTACCCCCCCCCCCCCCCCCCATCTCTCCAAGGAACCAGATTTAAAGGGGGGATATACACCTAATTTCAGTCGCTGACGTTTTGGCTCCAGACCTTTCTTCAGACTGAAGAAGGCTCGATTCGAAACATCACCTATTCCTTTTGTTCAGAGATGCTGTCTGATCCGCTGAGTTACCCCAGCTTTTTGTGTCTATATTCTGTGTGTTTAGTTGATCTATTCCTCTCATAGTTTTGTACACCTCTATAGTCATTCCACATCCTTCTGCACTCCAAGAAATAGTGTCCTCGTCTGCACAACCTCCCTATAGCTCGGGCCATCAAGTCCAGGCAAGGAAAGGAACTGCACTGTTTTTTTTCTTGCCCAGCCAGGCTCAAAGATCTTATATCTATAAGATCTTTGGCCAGACTTACATGTGATTCAAAACTTCCAGCAATCGTATCTTCACTCTCAAATATTCTAACACATTAGCTCACAGTCAATGAGTGATGCTTTCCTAGTCATTAGCACCCTAGGCTGGGCGATGTTTCGGGTTGGGACCCTCTTTCTAATATGTCAATATGATCTGAGATTCCCCCCCTGATATTCTCAGATTTCCCATCCAGTGGAACTTCTTGTCGGTCTGAAGATGGGTAGCAACCTAAAATATCACCTGTCCATGTTCTCCAGAGCTGCTACCGCTGAGTTACTCCAGCACTTTGTATCTGAAAGCTGGCATCTGAAGTTCCTTGTTTCTACATCATGAACTTGTTTTCTCTCAGTTTTTGAGAACTGATCAAATTACTTCTTGCGCTTAATTTCAGGAGTACATCCTTGGTTCGTATAATGTACTTGAGTACTTTAACCCTTGGACTACTACTGGCATCGTTCCTGTAAACCTTTGAAGACTATTATGTCGTTGCTCAGGTGTGACGTGCAGAACTGAACTTGATACCCCTGGTGTGGCCTAAGAGGTAATACGAAGACACAAATGACTGTAAATGCTGGATCTTGAGCTTAACACAAAAGTGTTGGAGGAACTCAGCAGATCAGGCAGCATCTGTGGAGGGAATGCAGACAATGTTTCAGGTCGGGACCCTTTTACAGACTCCGCAGATGCTGATGTTAGAGAATTAAATTGTCATGCCATAATTTGTAAACTATGCCATGGAATATGAGGTACTGTTCCTCTATTTTGCAATTGGCCTCATCTTGGCAGTGTTTAGTTTAGTATAGTTTAATTTAGTTTAGAGATACAGCGCAGAAACAGGCCCTTTGGCCCACCGAGTCTGCGCCGACCAGCAATCCCCGAACATTAACACAACCCTACACACACTAAGTACAATTTACAATTGCTCCCGATGTTGAACTCGCTGGCCGATGAAAGACCCCGTGAACGGGCCGATTGAAGCCCCACGATTCGGGGCGGATGAAGCTGCTGTTGCTGGAGTTCAGAGTCGGTCACCAACCAGGTCAGCTTCCGGTGTTACCGTCCACAGGCCCCAAGGCCGAAGCCTAGCGTGTGTCCGCCAAGAAATGTTATCCCCCGCATGTTTCTATAGCGATTTCCGTGCCTGGTCTCGCTGATGTAGAGGAGGTCAAGACAAGAGCATCTATTGCAACAGACGAGGTTGGAGAAGGGCTGGGTGAATCTCTGCTTGGATGGGTTGTTTGGATGCTTGGATGTTGACGAGGGTGGAAGAGCGGGGGCAGGTGGTGCACCTCCTACAGTTTCAGGGTGAAGTGCCGGGGAGACAGAGGAATGAGTGGGGAGGGATGAGTTAAGCGGGAGTCAGGGAGAGAGTGGAAGGCGGAAGGAGGAGGTGATGTGACATGCAGTGGCATTGTAGCTGGTGGTAATGTCGAAGAATAGTGCGCTGGCTGTGAAGGCTGGTGGGGTGAAAGGTGAACACTCCCTATTCTGTCTGGGGAGAGACAAGCTGAGAGAAGATGAGTAGGAAATGGGGGGGGTGCTGTGGGTGAGGGCACCATCAGTTGCAGTGTGGTGGGATGGGGAAGCCCCATCTGCATCTGGCCCATATCCCTCTGGATATTTCCTATCCATGTACCTGCCCGAAAGGTGCCTACCTCAACTACCTCCTCCACAGCACAGTGCCACAGCTGGTAGAGCTGCTGCCTCACACTGCCAGGGACCTGGGTTTGATTCTGACACCGGATACTATCTGTGTGGAGTTTGCACGTTCTGCCTGTGGTCGTGTAAGTTTCTTCTGGGTGCTTTGGTTTCCTCCCACATCCAAAGACGTGCGGGTTTGTAGGTTAATTGGTCTCTGTATATTGCTCCTCGTGTATATCGAGTGGATGAGAAAACAGGATAGCATAGCACTATTGTGAACGGATGATCGATGGTCAGCATGGGCTCAGTGGACCGAAGGGTCTGTTTTCATGCTGTGTCTCTGAACTAAACTAAGCTAAACTCTGGCAGTTTATTCCATAAACCCAGAATCGACATCTCAATGTTTCAATTGCATCTAAAAGATAAAAGATAATTTATTCAAGACTCTACAATTCATCTGCACATCTACATTGTCCAACTAACTCTGTGGCTTCCGAGACCTCTGTCCGTCTGAATCTGTAAAGTGATCTCCATCCCGAACGACACGGTGGCGCAGCGGCAGAGTTGCCACGCTTACAGCGCCAGAGACCCAGGTTCGTTCCCGACTACGGGTGCTGTCTGTACAGAGTTTGTACATTCCCCCTGTGACCACGTGGGTTTTCTCTTAGATCTTCGATTTCCTCCCACACTCCAAAGACGTACAGGTTTGTATGTTAATTGGCTTGATATAAATGTAAATTGTCCCTAGTGTGTGTAGGATAGTATTAGTGTTCGGGGATCGCTGAAGGGTTCTGACTCAGGGGGCCGAAGGGCTTGTTTCTGCACTGTATCTCTAAACTAAACGTTAAAGAGGATGATTCACCAGAGTGAAACAGAGCAAGCATATAATTTGGTGTTAACAGTCTGTGAATATTAAGTATTACCCGTGGTATCAGTAATTCTTATCATACCCAGTCTTCAATCCTTCATCTACTGATTAATATATCAGTTTGTCTCTCATATTCTTTTTTTTTTTTTTAAAAGAGACTGAATTGTGCAGTGTAGGTTTACCAGAATGATGCGTAGGAAGGAACTGCAGATGCTGGTTTACATCAAAGATAGACACAAAATGCTGGAGTAACTCAGCGGGTCGGGCAGCATCCCTGGCAAAAAGGATGAGGTGACGTTTCGGGTCGAGACCGTTTTTAAGTCTGAGTCCGGGGAGAGAGAAAGTGGAGGTCTATCCCCTGGCTATTCCTCTTCCCCAGCGATGCTGCCTGACCTGCTGAGTTTTGTGTATATTATCAGTATGATGCATGGATTAGGGAGTGTTAGCTTCAGAGTGAAGTTGGACAGACTTGGATTGTTTGTCCTGGAACGTCAGAGGTTGTGGGGATGTCCACACATAAGATTAGCGTCATTCAGCCAGAGCTGAATACACTTCTTGGCATCTGCATACAATGGTGTCTGTCATGTCGCTTCTTGTGCGTGGTGGCGGAAAGATTGGTGGAAACTGGGCTGCAACGTCAACATAATTTCCTTGACCCCGGAGAGGGAGAGGGAGAGGGCCTTTATTGTCATTCAGAAACAGAATCAATAATAACAAAACATACAATAAACACAAATGAAACATCCACCGGGCAGACAGTCAGAACCTTTTACCCCAGGGTGGGAATATACACCAAAGGACATAGCTTTAAGGTGAGAGGGGCAAAGTTTAAAGGAGATGGGTGGGGTAAGTGGACACGGAGAGTGGTGAATGATTGGAATGCGCTGCCAAGGGTGGTGGTGGAGGCAAACAGGAAAGTGGCATGGACGAGATTTTTGGATAGGCACATACTGTAGCTATGCAGGGCTATGGGTATGTGCAGGCAGATGATTGTTAAAGGCTTGGACACGCTAGAGGCAGGAAACTGGTTCCCGATGTTGGGGGAGTCCAGAACCAGGTGCCACAGTTTAAGAAAAAGGAGTAGGCCATTTAGAATGGAGACGAGGAAACACTTTTTCTCACAGAGAATGGCGAGTCTGTGGAATTCTTTGCATGGAGGGCGGTGGAGGCAGGTTCTCTGGATGCCTCCAAGAGAGAGCTAGATATGGCTCTTAAAAATAGCGGAGTCAGGGGATATGGGGAGAAGGCTGGAATGGGGTACTGATTGGGGATGATCAGCCATGATCACATTGAATGCCGGTGCTGGCTCAAAGGGCCAAATGGCCTGCTCCTGCACCTATTGTCTATTGTCATGAGAGTTGGTCTTGGCATCATGTTCAGTACAGGCATTATGGGCAGAAAGAGCTATGGCGTACTCATTGGCAAGATGCAACAAATAGCAGGGAAACTTCATCATTGTATTTCCTAATCACACTAATGGATTTTGGGCAACGGACATCAGTTGCCTTGACATTATAGATCTGTGGTGTTTTTGGCAATGAACCAACGCAGTGGGCTGACCCTGTTTGTGAAAGTTGCAAAATTGAAAACTTCAATTGTAAGGACTTTGTAACCTCAATCAATTACACTATAACGATTTCTGGTTTCCTTGCGTAATACTGTGTGGAAATTGGCACTTGCAATCTGGTGTTCTCTACTGATATGTTGGAGGTGTTACATTCCTTTGCTGTAGCTCAGCACAAAGAATCTTTGCTGCCAGAAAAATATCCAACCACACAACCGATACAGACACAAAATGCTGGTGTAACAGGCCGCGTCTCTGAAGAGAAGGAATGGGCGACATTTGGGGCTAGACCCTTCTTCAGATAACCGATACTCTTCCTGCTTCTAGACGAACAGGAATGGAAAGGTGTGAAGGAGTTTTCATGTCAAATTAAACTAATTTCCTCTGCTGGAAGTACATGCAACAGCAGCATTTAAGAAGCTTTTAAAATAGCCTGCTGAATGAGCAGGGAATGGAGAGATCATGTTCTGCAAGGGCACTGTGAGCCCTGGGGACCTGTTTGCAGTAACTCCGTCAGGCAGCATCTCTGGAGGACATGGATAGGTGACTTTTCGGATCAGGGCCCTTCTTTCGACAGTTTGTAATGGTGAGAGAAAGCCGGAAATGAGTTGGGACAGGACAAAGCCTGGGAAGTGATGGTTGAATACAGGTGGGGGTGGGGAGGAAATAGTGTATTCTATTCACTGCTTGCCAAATAAACACACAGTGTTAAGGTAGTATTGATGGCGATTGGAGGGGTGGAGAGAATAATGGCAGAGGGAATAATAAACCATCACAATGGGTGCACATACTCAAGTTTTAATTTATTGATCACAATACAGGTATTTAAACAATATCGTTTTGTCATGATTTCAGCATTTTTCAATAAACACACCATTGCATTTTATATCAGTTCATTAAAGTCACCGCATAATACTTCTGTAATACTGTCCAATTTGTTTCAAGGTAGTCCTACCCCTTCAAACTGCACCCACCAAGTCCGGTAACCAGTGTTAGTGAAGTTCTAGTCAGCGGTACAGCCCCTTGGGTTTATGTAGGAAGGAACTGCAGATGCTTGTTTACACAAAAGACAGACACACAATGCTGCAGTAACTCAGTGGGCCAGGCTGCATCTCTGGATAGAAGGAATGGGTGACATTTCAGGTCGAGACCCTTCTTCAGACTCTGTCCTGAAACTTTATCCATTACTTATATTCAGAGATGATGCCTGTCCCGCTGATTTATTCCAGCATTTTGTGTCTATCCTTGGGTTTATTATGGGTTTCAGTTGGCAATGGCCACAGGCTGCCCATAGACAGATTTGCTATTCCATATCATGATTGGTGCAGCAGCAGCAGCAGCAGCAGCAATAGCAGCGTGCTGAGAGGCAGCTTATGGCCACAGAAGGGTGCAAGACTCAGCAGCATTCAATAGATTTGGGATTAGGGGGTGGTTAAAATGTTAATAGGATAAAAAGGAACTTTGAATATGGAAGTGTTTTACATATTACAGATGCAATACGAGAGAACGGTTCAGGCCTCAACCTCGTGAGCAATGTAATTCAATGAGAAATCCAATATCAAAGATCCTAGAAAACTAGGAATAGGAATGAGCCGAGACATCAACTATTCCTTCCCTCCAGAGATGCCGTCTGACCTGCTGAGTTACTCCAGCATTTTGTGTCAATCCTACAAAACTAGTTTGCATCTTTAACTTCTAAATATGTCCATTTCTATTTTTTTACTGAGTTAGAAGTCGTAACTTCTCAGGTTTCGGTCCTGCATCTGTCCATCGTGCTTTACATGGAACACTTCAGGGATTTAATTCGCCATTGGACTTTGAATATGGCGCCAAAACATGGCACCTCTTGCCTGCGGGCTCAGTAGACTATTTCTGTACACTTGCTAATTAAGGCAGTGCTTGGGCATGAGAATATTGTATGCAAGTAAAAATGTCACTGTGCGTCTGCACATGGCAATACAAGCCCCATTGAACCACAGTTGTCAGTCTGAGATGTGCAGATTACTGGGAACTGGGACACTCCACACAGTCAGCACCTACTGTTGTGCCAAAGAGTACAGTGGTCTGAGGGACGTTTATAATAAGTAATTTAGTTAAAAGGACCACAAAATGTGACAGAAAATGCTGGAAATGCACAGGTCAGGCCGCTGTGTAAAGAGGAAAAGAGTTAACGTTTCTCTTTTGACCTGCTTCACTTTTGTCTTTTGACAGATTTGCAACTGTTATGGTGTTAATTTTCAATCTATTTCAAGTTATTAGCCGACACTGTGACACAGCTGCTGCCTCACAGCGCCACAGACCCGAATTCTGCCCTGATCTCAGGTGCTGCGTGTGTGGAGTTTGCACGTCATCCCTGTGACCGCGTGGGTTTCCTCCGTGTGCTCCAGTTTCCTCCCACATTCCAAAGACGTGCAAGTTTGTTGGTTAATTGGCCTCTGTAAATTGCACCTGGAATTTTGGAAGTGGACGTGAAAGTGGGATAACAAAAAAAAAAAACTAGTGTAAATAGGCGATGAATGGCTGGCGTTGACTCCGCCGGCCAAAGGGCCTGTTTCCATGCTGTATCTCTAAACGAATGTAAAAAAAAAACATGCACATCTAGTGCCATGAAAATCTCCAACCTTTCCAGAGGATGCAGCCTGTGCCTTTGTCAGACTTTTATGGGGCGAGGTGCACTTACTTTATCAATTGTGAACCGAAGCTGAGAACCACCGACATTAATTTATGAACGATACTGATGATGTGCAAGGACATTTTAAAAAACGCATAGATTTCCTTTCCTGAACTAAAATACGTACTGAAATTGTTGTACAGTTAAAGGCTACCATCGATAAGTAATATTAACTTTCTACACTTGCACTACAATGAAAATCCAAATGCGTCACTATAACATTACAATGCACATAACGTTCAAAATACAATGGAAAATAAATCTTCAAGTACTGGATTTTCAACCAAATGACTGAACATGGAAGTGTTTTTAAAACATGCACAAGCAGAGGCAAGGATAATAGTTTCTCACTGAATCCAACTGAAAAAGTTAGTAGATTATGTTGTGTACAACAAGTCTGTTCAGAGCTCAGTTTTCAGCTCAACATTCTTTGAGGCAGCATCTTCCTTACAATGCACACATGGAAACTTCCAAGCACCCACATCATTTGTCCAGTTTTTCTTTTGTTGAGGTCTCAGGTGGCAGCATGGACCCAGAAGGTTACCGTAGTGGTGAACACGTTGCCATTGTCATCCCTCAGAATGCATTAGTGATGCTGCAGGTAGCGGGCAGTGCAGCTGCTGCAACTCAAGAGATTTCTTTTAGAGCATTGTAGGCGAGATAGCTTGAATGGTAACAGTACATAATGGGAACGTTATGTTGGAATGCTGGAGCCATTAAAGAATGGTGGTACCCAAATAAGTTAAGCATCCATAATAACTTTGATACACCATTAGCAAAGCTTTTGTTATTTAACTTTAAATTATTCCGGATTGAAAGCGACTATTCCGGATCGAGCATGATTAACCAGCACTTTATTACAAGAAATAATCTGTACGTTTTATGGAAAATAAATAAAATTACATTTAATTTTCACACCTAAAACATAGAACAGTACAGCACAGGCTCTACAACACACAATGTCTGTGTTGAACATGATGCCAAGTTAAACTAATCTCCTCTGCCTGCACGACCAATATTCCTCCATAGCCATGCGCCTATCCAAAAGTCTCTTAAATGCCACTCACTCACATTATTTACTCTTTAGAAATATTTCACTGCAGGCGGAAATTTCAACCGAGTGGCACAGTGATTGACACAGGTCCGCACGACAGGCATTTTGTACATTGGCTGTCTTAAGACTCAGTGCGCTTGCAAGTTTAATTTGTACATACATATTTTAAATACGTTGAAAAGCTAAAAGAGTGAGAACCTGGTCAGATTCACAAGTTGGAGCGAATATCAATGTTCTTCATCTACTAATTCCAGTTCTACAGACAAGGAAAGTGTTCCCATCAGTCAGGGTGTGTAAATCACACTGCCCCATTTGTTTACATGTCCTTTGTCCTTGTCTGAGGAGCATCCTTGTCCCAAAAAAAAACCCTTCCTAACGCAATTTAATTATATTCTTACAAATAAAATAGCCCAATTTACAAGCAAAATTGGCAAAAAAAAAATTTTTAACATGTATTTCAAGATAAAGTGCGAGGAGTGGGGAAACCCCACCCAAAAATGGCGATGCTTTCACCTGCCTTTCAACTAAATTACCGACAATCACAGTCCTGCATTAAACACAAGCAAAAAAAAAAATGGTCTTACAAGGAGTAATGTCACCTCTATATACACACTGATTAATGGAAAGGTAACCTACAAGATCTTACGTTCAATGTTGTTGATTAATTGGCACTGGTTTGTGCTGCAACCCTTTTTCAAGGTCTCCTGTGGCATTGAAAAAGGGTTGGCATTATTTGAGCAAATGGGCCTGATTCTAACTGAAAGCAATAACCTGAATTTGCTCTTAGACCAGACATTAATAGATGTTGCTAAAAAGGCCAGTACATCCAAATCTGAATTTTTAGTGTTAGAGATACAGTGCGGTAACAGACCCTTCGGCCCATCGAGTCCGTGCCAAACTAACACTATCCTACACACAATAGAGACAATTTCCAATGATACCAAGCCAATTAACCTACAAACCTGTAGGTCTTTGGAGTGTGGGAGGAAACCGGAGCACCCAGAGAAAACCCATGCTGGCCACAGGGAGAACGTACAAACTCCGTCCAGACAGCACCTGTAATCAGGATTGATTCCTGGCGCTGTGAGGCAGCAATTCTACCGCTGCGCCACTGTGTGGATATTGTTCAGGTTGCATCACACCCAATACACCTCCAAATGCTGAGAAGAAACAGCAACACATAAAAATCATTCCACTTACACAGGGTGCAGCTGGTCTTAAATATGTTTTCCCACACATATTTCTTCCACGCTTTCATTATATTTTCCTATTTCAGAAGATTCTTGGCTGCTGCTTGCAAGCACGCATGTGAAATTGCAAAATATCCTAATTATTTTACGCTTACCTGAACAGGAAAAATAGAGCCCCAAATCTATGGAGTTTAGTAATTGATGGGATTCACCAAGTCTGTTGTGATATTTGAATTATTTGTTTCTCTAAAATGCCATTTGACAATAACACTTTCCATAATCACCCACAGCTAAAAAGGATAACATTTTGATAACATGCATTGAAACCAGCACAGCACAAGTCCTGTACAAAATACTTGCATGTGGATTCCAATGTTTCCAGGGAATTGAGAAAACCCAGATCTCATTCTCCCAAAGTTAAGACAGCAAAATATGTCCACCCCTTCCCATACCCTCCAAAATCCAAATGATTGGTAGATAAATGCCAAAACACTTCTGCAGCTGATCAAAAAGTAAAGCAGGACAATGCCAACAATATAACCATGCAACAACAGCATTCCTGCATCTACATTTGCCATGCAAATTTAGTTGGACGTGTTGATAATATACAGTGCATTCCATAATGTTTGGGACAAAGACCCGTCATTTATTTATTTGCCTCTGTACTCCACAATTTGACATTTGTAGTTAGGAAAAAAAAAAAAAAAGAAATCACATGTGGTTAAAGTGCACATTGTCAGGCTTTAAAAAACATTTTTATATATTTTGGTTTCACCGTGTAGAAATTACAGCAGTGTTTATACATAGTCCCCCTCATTTCAGGGCACCATAATGTTTGGGACACATGGTTTCACAGGTGTTTGTAATTGCTCAGGTGTGTTAATGCAGGTATAAGAGAGCTCTCAGCACCTAGTCTTTCCTCCAGTCTTTCCATCAGCTTTGGAAACTTCTATTGCTGTTTATCAACATGAGGGCCAAAGCTGTGCCAATGAAAGTCAAATATGCCATTATAAGACTGAGAAACAAGAATAAAACTGTTAGAGAGACATCAGCCAAACCTTAGGCTTACCAAAAACAACTGTTTGGAACATTAGGAAGAAAGAGAGCACTGGTGAGCTTACTAATTGCAAAGGGACTGGCAGGCCAAGGAAGACCTCCACAGCCGATGACTGAGGAATTCTCTCTATAATAAAGAAAAGTCCACAAACACCTGTCCAACCGATCAGAAACACTCTTCGGGTGTCATGTGTGGATTTGTCAATGACCACTATCTGCAGAAGACTTCATGAACAGAAATACAGAGGCTACACTGCAAGATGTAAACCACTGGTTAGCTGCAAAAATAGTTAGTTTGCCAAGAAATACTTAAAAGAGCAACCACAGTTCTGGAAAAAGGTCTTGTGGACAGATGAGAAGAAGATTAACTTATATCAGAGTGATGGCAAGAGAAAAGTATGGAGAAGAGAAGGAACTGCCCAAGATCCAAAGCGTACCACCTCATCTGTGAAACACGGTGGTGGGGGTGTTATGGCCTGGGCATGTATGGCTGCTGAAGGCACTGGCTCACTTATCTTAATTGATGATACAACTGCTGATGGTAGTAGCATAATTAATTCTGAAGTGTATAGACACATCCTATCTGCTCAAGTTCAAACAAATGCCTCAAAACTCATTGGCCGGCCCACCTCCAGTTTAAATTCCATTTGGAATATTTTGGAGGATCAAGTAAAACCAAGAACCATTCTACAGCAAGACAATGATCCCAAACATACTGTTAAAGCAACACAGGAGTTTTTCAAAGCTAAAAAATGGTAAATTCTTGAATGGCCAAATCAATCACCCGATCTGAACCCAATTGAGCATGCCTTTTATATGCTGAAGAGAAAACTGAAGGGGACTAGCCCCCAAAACAAGGCAGAGCATTACCAGAGAAGCCACCCAGCAGCTGGTGATGTCCATGAATTGCAGACTTCAAGTAGTCATTGCATGAAAAGGATATGCAACAAAATACTAAACATGACTACTTTCATATATATGACATTGCTGTGTCTCAAACATTATGGTGCCCCGAAATGGGGGGGGGGGGACTATGTATAAACACTGCTGTAATTTCTACATGGTGAATCCAATATGTATAAAATTGGCCTTTATTAAAACCTGACAATGTGCACTTTAACCACATGTGATTTTTTTTCTATTACAAATCTCAAATTGTGGAGTACAGAGGCAAATAAATAAATGATGGGCCTTTGTCCCAAACATTATGGAGGGCACTATTGCAATATTTTATACAATTTAACCTGGACTCCAATCTCTTTGTTTTAAAACAAGAATGTGTTGCTGCCCGAGTTTAAAACCAGCATTTAGTTTAGTAAATTTTACTTGCGAGATGGCAACATTGTCAGTTGAGAGCAAATTCTAACTGGACAAGAACAAATCAACAAAATGCAAGGCTCAGTCAAGCCAAAGGCTTCTACCCAAATATGTTGCTAATTTATACCCAATTATAAACAGAGATGCATATGCATACACGCAAATATTTTTTCATTTACCATTGTTGATTTAGACAAATCCTAGAGTTTTTGGCTCTTGTGCAATTAAATACAAGTACAAAGGAGACAGGGACCTCTCAGTAACAACTGTTGGAATAAGTTAACACCAGGAATTCTTCAGTGCCCCATTTGCACCCAGAAACGATGAGAAAGGATGACATTGTACATCAATGTAAAGCCTGTCTGCGATGGGAGTCAGACAAGGATTGAATCCGTGGCACTATAATGACCTATTCTCCACTCTGAGCAGGAAGAACAGCAGCTTTGTGCCTTTTGGGAAAAAAAACACCAAGTGTGCAATCTCGCAGACTCGAAATTAGGAAAAGACCAATGCGTGGGCAAAGTACGGAACAATGGTGCTGGAGTCCCTTTCACAGAGAGATTTCCTGCACTGACATCCACTCCACCACTTTGAATTCTCCAAACAGGTCTCAGTGAGTTCTCCTTGCCAGGGCTACGTTGAAGATCAGGGGATGCCATCCTTTCGCTGGCAGCACTGAGATGGCGGGACATACCAATCGTAGATGTACGAGAGTCTTACTTTGACCTCCTCTTTGCACAGTTTCCCTTCCCTTTGTAGTGTCTGCTGTTTCTCCAGCATGTCCTCGATACTCTGCTTGTGCGTCACGATGTACCTGTTGTTGCACCCGCGCGACTTGTACTCCGTGTCAAACCGTGGGTCGTGGATGCGTTTGACATCGATTGGTGCCAACCAAGCACCCAAAGACACGTCCTCGCTCTGCCAGACCTTCAGATAATCAATGTTAATGTGAATGTAGTGCACGATATCAGAAGAGAGAACGTACCCACCTCCAAGAGCATAAGGCAAATAATAGTCACACAGTACCCAAGTGCTCTCCTTCCATTTTCCATTTGATTTAACTCTTCCTCGTCCAGAGAAGAAACCCCAGTAGAGTTTCTTTGGCTCTTTTGCTTTCAGTTCTTCTTTAATGATATCTAACCTGGCAAATGTGTCGTCGTCTGCTTTCAGGACAAACTTAAAGTCCACATTTTGGTCTAGCCAAGCGTACATGTGAAGAATCTTGTTGGTAAGGTTCTCATACGAGTCCTTTAAGTCCGGGAGTAGCAGTAGATCATGATGGCGACTGTTCTCCTGCTCCAGGTTTTGAACCTCGTCTGGTGTGAGCCCATTGGTGCCGATGGCAAAGTAAGGGAGTATTTCGGAGTCTCGGTTAGCCAGCCACGTGCTCCTGATGATGCTCCTCCTCTCGGTGTACTTTGGGCCAGTGGTGATCAGCAGCACGAGAAAGGCTGAGAATCCCTTGGCCCTGCTCTGGCCTTGAACTTCCGCTCGCCTCTCCAGCCCGTGAGGCAAGCCCGGAGTCAGCGTCTCCAAGGTGCATTTGGCCAGGTAAAGTAACATCAGTGCAAACATGGACAAGGTGCCAATACCAAGGGCTGTTTTGTGTCGACAGACAAGTCGGGCTAGATTCATTGTGAAGGTGCTTGGCTCTCTGGAGTGCCTTCAGCTGGAGGGGAAGAAAAAAAAGCTGATTTAATATTACAAAGAACAGCAATGTTTCACATTGTAAAATTGTTTTATATTCTGTCACTAACCACCTGGGGCGCCTAGTAGAGCTGCCGACTCGCAGCGCCAGAGACCTTGGTTTGATCCTTACCCCTGCTGCTGTCTATGTGGAGTTTGCACGTTCTCCCTGTGGCCAGGTGGGTTTCCTCTAGGGGGTTTCAGTTTCCACCCACAGCTCAAAGACGTGCAGGTTTGTAGGTTAATTGGCCTCTGTAAATTATTTCTCATGTGTAGGAAGTGGCTTGTAGTTCCCAACCAAGAGATTAATCAATTAACCATTGCACAATGTCAAATCTAAAGTAACCCGCTTCCTGGCAGGTTATTCCGTTAGCTTAAAAAAACATTCCAAATACTCTATGAAGTTACACAAGCCAGGATTTGCATGGTGGCACAGCAGTAGATTCGATGCCTTGCGTACTGTAGGTTATTTGACTTGGTATAACTGTAAATTATCCCAAGTTTATGTAGGATAGCGTTAGTGTGTGGGTATTGCTGGTTGTCGCGAACTAGGTGGGCCGAAGGGCCAGTTTCTACAATGTATTTTTAAACTAATTTGGTTTGGCCAATCTATACGGTTAAAATCTCTTTGATTATTGTAACGCCTATGCGACAAGCCCCCATTCCTTGACATAATCTTTCCTTCTTGTGACTACTGTTATGAGGTCTTTATACCTCCCACCAATAACTTCTGACTGACTATTGCTACATCCACCCAAAATTGGAGCAGGTTCAACCCACCCAACCTGCTTATTGGATTCGTTATGCAAGTCACTGAGGAGACAGCAGATATAACTCCCTATTATATAGAGCATGTCAAAATGATGTCAATTAGCTTACTGGGAAATTCAGTGGAAATGGACTAATTACTTTTATTATAAGCAGCACAATACACCAGAAAAAAAATCCACAGAGAGACACTCATATGTTGAGAATGGAGATCAGAATAAAAGGCTGAGTGGGAATTGCTTTGGCCGAAGGGCTTTCACTTGCACTATAAACCCTCTTTCTCACTACTGCAAACTCATTAAATGAACATAATGAACACAATGTGTAGGAAGGAACTGCAGATGCTGGTTTAAATCAAAGATAGACACAAAAAGCTGGAGTAACTCAGAGGGTCAGACAGCATTCCCTGGAGAAAAGGAATAGGTGACATTTCGGGATGAGACCCTTCTTCAGACCCGCTGAGTGACTCCAGCTATTTGTGTCTATAATCAGCACAATGCTGGATGATATTTGAGAGGTTGCAACAACAGCATTGTTGCGCCCATAGTCTTGGCAAAAAAAAAAGATGAGCAATTGATTTTCAGGATCTGTGCCACGTCTGATTTCCTGATCCATTTGAGAGACCCTCAAGCTGTGACTAACAGGCAGTTTCTTCCAGAAATGTCTTTAAACATAATCTTTCCACGGCACGTACAAATAAGACAACTTGCATTTAAACATCCACTTCCACGGCCTGAAGACCTCGATGTGTATTAGAGGCAATGAGCATCTTCAGAATTGTAGTCCCTGCAGTAACATGGACACTGGAGATTCAAATTCCTCCATTCTGCTCTGCTGTCAATTTGACAGAACATTTTACAACGAAACAGTGAAAACAGGTTCTCACTTTGTGGCAGGGCGGCACAGTGGCACAGCAGTCGAGCTGCTGCTTTACAGCGCCAGAGATCATGGTTTGATCCTGACCAAAGGTGCTGTCTGTACAGAGTTGGTGTCCTGTGACTACGTGGGTTTCTCCCGGGTGCTCCGGTTTTCTCCCACACTCCAAATACATACAAGTTTGTAGTTTAATTGGCTTCGGTAAAGATTGTAGGATAGTGTTAATGTATGGGGATCGCTGGGCGGCGTGGACCTGGTGCCTGTATCTCTAGACTAAATGAAACTAAAGGTTAGTGGAGTCGAACCCCATCATCCCACACTTGAGGAAATGAAACGAGGGAGGGGAGCGTCAAATAACAAGGGTTAGACCGCAATGTCGTAGCCCCTATTGTTTGCTAGAAATTGGTGAAAGGCAGTTATCAACAGGCTTGTGCATAACATCCCAAAACACAAGTATGAGTTTGGGGATCCAGGCAGCCAGAAACCCCAAAAACTGCATGCAATATAGTTAATGTGAGATGAATGGAAGAGTTATCAGGGAAGGGACAAGAATTATTGCAGTTATGTTTCAAAACCATCAGCCTTGCATGTATTAACATTTGTATCTATAATCTGGTTACATGGTCACAGTGATCACATTCCCAAAAGCTATATTGTAACAGAAGTAAATGGAAATGTTACCACAGTCACATTAAGAGAGAAGGAAAATGGCAACCTTTTTGGGCAAAAACTCTTCTTCAAACTGAAGAAGGGTTTTGGCCCAAAACTTTGCCTTTTTCCTTCGCTCCATAGATGCTGCTGCACCCGCTGAGTTTCTCCAGCTTTTTTGTGTACCTTCGATTTTCTAGCATCTGCAGTTCCTTCTTAAACACATTGAGAGAGATTTGTTTAGATCATTAAATCCTGAAAAAACAAAACCTGCTGATCTTATCCCTTTCTCAAATGATCAATCAGTTTGCATCAGATCATGCGTAGGTTGAAAGTGCCGTCGACATTGTAAGGAGAGATAAGAGCACGACAAGTGGGATACTAATTAAATCAGGACAGGTCCACAACAATGTTCAGAAATCCCAACAGAATTTATGTGTAGGAACTGCAGATGCTGGATTAAACTTTTGAAGATAGACGTAAAAAGCTGGAATAACTAAGCGTGTCAGACAGCATCTCTAAAGAAAAGGAATAGTTGATGTTTCAGGACGAAAGAAGGGTCTTGTGCTGAAACGTCACCTATTCCTTTTCTGCAGAGACGCTGTCTGACCCGCTGAGTTACTCCAGCTTTTTGTGTCTACCATCAAAATTTATGTCTGCTTGACATACGTTCTGAAAGGATTTCTAAAATTGCTTCCAACCCAGCTATCCCTTCCTCATTTAATAAATGCAGCAGTGAAAAGAATGGTCTCACCCGACATGTCTTCCTGACTGAAGGCCGCAGTGGTTTGAATGCTGAATTCTACACGTACGAGCATTCTTATTAAATGTGATCTAACACATTTAATCTGGTGATCCAATACCAAAGCACGAGATTGTAACAGTTTACAGTGCAGCAAAGCATTCGTATTCAATGCAGCACAGTAATGTTATTTCATACATCACATCACCACCAAAGAGGAGACAGTGGTCATATTTGACCGAGCAACATAGTAATATTTCACTGGAACGCTGTTATTTATGACAGCAGATCAGCAGCGCTGTTCAATGGAGCAAAGTATTCTGCCAGAACTGGAAGCAGGCAGTGTGTCTGATGATGTCCAAACCTCAGCTCAGGGTCAAATGGGACACTGCGAATACTCGTATGCTGTTCACCAGGAAAGAGCCAACAGCCTGCCTTGTGGGCGGGCACAGTGGCGTAGCGGTAGAGTTGCTGCTTTACAGCGCCAGAGACCCGGGTTCAATCTTGACTATGGATGCTGCCTGTACCGAGTTTGTGCGTTCTCCATGTGAGTTTTCTCCTGGATCTCCGTTTTCCTCCCACACCATAAAGACATGCAGGTTTGTAGGTTAATTGGCTTGGTATGATTATAAATTGTCCCAGCTTGTGAAGGATAATGTTAGTGTGCGGGGATCGGTGGTCGGCATGGACTTGGTGGGCTGAAGGGCCTGTTTCCACGCAATATCTCTAAAGTAAACTAAAGGAAAAGGGACAAGAACAAAATGGTTTGTTACCGGGTCTGAAGATGATACTGGATCTTGGACATACAGGTGTGCAAGATTAATAGGATTGATTGGGGAGTTGATGGCAGAGGGGAGAAGGTAGGGAGTGTGAGGGGGAAGATCACCTAAATACACGTTACACCCAAATGTATGTACTTTGTCTTGTGCTTCTTTATCCACACTTCTTGGCAATTTCACTCAAGACTCCTTGAAGGATCGAGGGGCAACCAGCAAGGCAGTGCAGGAACGTCACTTCACGAGACAATCTAGCCACAAGGAGGGGGCATTTCTAACATGCTGGGAATGGAGAGGGGCTGCAGAGGATGGTGGCACTGACCACGTCAAAGATATTAAAGAAGTGGGGAAGGCCAAAGAGAGTTTGTACTCCACAATCAGAAGATTTTTTAAATGACGTTGACTGGGACAGCGTCCGTGCTCTGATGGGGCAGAACTCAATTGGAGAATCAAACACGGCAGTGCATGTACAAAGGTTGTGAATTCCAGTTGAAGATGTGGATGGAATTTCCAGGAAAACTGCTGAAAGTTTTGTATATTTAGGAATACACCTAATAACACTGCACTCTCCGAAATATTGCGACAGGATATCCCTGGATTGTGCTTAGTTTTGTTGAATGCTAGATATTAATAAATCCTACAGAACACAGCATTCTCATGAATAATCCCGATTACCTCCCAATTCCCCTTTAAAATCTGAAATAAAAATAGAATGCTGGATATATTCAGCAGGACAACCTACATCTGTGGGAAGAGAAATGAGGTTAATTCTTCAGGTTGAACACCGTTTCAGCATATT
Source organism: Leucoraja erinaceus (assembly GCF_028641065.1). Taxonomy (NCBI): domain Eukaryota; kingdom Metazoa; phylum Chordata; class Chondrichthyes; order Rajiformes; family Rajidae; genus Leucoraja; species Leucoraja erinaceus. Next base: position 4,876,567 of record NC_073406.1, on the reverse strand, counting down.
TACTTCGGATAATGGCCTTTTAAAATGTTCTGCTTTAAAATCATTGTTTTCTGATGCTCCCGTGTGCCATTCCAAGGTATAAAGGGAGGGTTTTGCAGAGTCCCAATACTATTAAAAACTTAAAAAAGCCATTTGGACGAGTCCATGGATCGGAGAGGTCAGGTGGGACTAGCATCGAGGGGGCATCTTGGTCAGCATGGACAAGTTGGGCTGAAGGGCCTGTTTCTATGCTGTGTGACACTATGGCAGTTAATATGGGACCGAAGGAGGGATTATCAATCATTGGTCAATTTTCACTCTTGCATGCAGCGAGATGGCATGGAAGCAGAACAATAGAGGGTTAAGGGGGAGGGCGAGGGGAAAGTTCGATGGGGCGAAAGAGGCCTTAATGTCAAAAAAATCCATTCCCTAAACCTTCACAACCTCTTGGGAGAGAATTCCAAAGAATCCTCTAGAGATCAGTTACAACATTAAAGCATCTCAACACCATCTAGTATAAATAAACAGTCTGCTTGATGGCAGTTCATCCACCATTGTCACACTGCAGTTACTTATCATCCATAAGTACTGTACTGCAGAAGCGTCTTCCTTCACCAACAATTCAAGGGCAACAAAGAGCATAGAAACATCAGCTGCAAGCTCTCCTCCAAGTCACTCATCATCCACTCAGAAATCTACCACCATTCTTTAAGCCCTCGAAGTCCCTACCCAACACTGTGGAGACATCTACACTAAAAGGCCCACCAGTTCATTGTTGTTACCACCTTGTATCAAGGGCAACAAAAGATGGGGAAATAGACATTGGCTCTGCTGCAAACACCCACATCTTGTAATTTAATGATTTAAAATACACACAATGCAGTGTTTAGGGCACCATAATATTATTTAGGTCTTTGCAATATTATTCCAGTACATGACGTATTATTTCAAGCAATTAAGTATTATATAGGGATGTTATTAAATCAAGACATTGCACCGTTATTAATTCAACTTAAGTGTTATTTACAGTATACAGTAATGCAGTATTGTCATTTTAAGGCATTATTATTCATGACAGCACAATAGTGCAGCATTAATCCTAGGGCTGCAAATGTCAGCATTTCTGCTTTTGTCAACACAGAATTGTTTATTTTGATGAAAGGTGGGCAATATTGAGTCTTACTCAGCGCTCCATTGACTGCGGGCCGAGCGAGGCCGACGACCACCCCGCGGTTGTCCAGACGGCTCCGTCCGTCTCCTCTGCCGGCAGCGCCAGAGACCCAGGTTCGATCCCGACTACGGGCGCTGTCTGTGTGGAGTTTGTACGTTCTCCCCGTGATATGCGCGGCTTTTCTCCGAGAACTTCGGTTTCCTCCCACACTCCAAAGACGTGCGGGTTTGCAGGTTATAATTGGCTTGATTAATTGGCCTGATAATAAAAATGTGAAATTGTCCAAGTTGGCGATATGCAGAGTGCTGCCCTGTCGACTACAACATTCAGAAGGTTCCCGGGCCCCGACCCCTGAAGAAGGACGCAGCGAGCACCAAGCGGCATCTCCACAGCAGACGGCGGTCCATCCATCGACGTGGTGCCACCCCCTCAGCTCGCCTCAGCCTCAGCCTCCGCCGCCGCCTCCTCCTCCCGCCTTCCTCCATCACTCGCCATCGCCTGGAGGACTCGCCAGCTCGCCCCCTAGAGGTCGGGAGGACCAGGCAGTGTAGTCCAAGATTTGTAGTCCTGGCACTTCTTCCACTGCTGGTGACTTGGGAGGACTCGCCAGCTCCCCCCTAGCGGCCGGGAGGACCAGGCAGTGTAGTCCTGGCACTTCATCCGCTACCGGTGACTGGGAGGACTCGCCAGCTCCCCCCTAGCGGCCGGGAGGACTAGGCAGTGTAGTCCTGGCACTTCATCCGCTACCGGTGGCTGGGAGGACTCGCCAGCTCGCCCCCTAGAGGGCGGGAGGACCAGGCAGTGCAGTCCTGGCCATTGGTCCTGGCACTTCTTCCACTGCCGGTGACTTTGGAGGACTCGCCAGCTCGCCCCCCAGTGGCCGGGGGAACCAGAGCAAGAACAAGGGGCAAGAACAAGGGGCAAGGGCAAGGGCATAGAAACATAGAAAATAGGTGCAGGAGTAGGCCATTCGGCCCTTCGAGCCTGCACTGCCATTCAATATGATCATGGCTGATCATCCAACTCAGTATCCTGTACCTGCCTTCTCTCCGTACCCCCTGATCCCTTTAGCCACAAGGGCCACATCTAACTCCCTCTTAAATATAGCCAATGAACTGTGGCCTCAACTACCTTCTGCGGGAGAGAATTCCACAGATTCACCACTCTCTGTGTGAAAAAAGTTTTCCTCATCTCAGTCCTAAAAGATTCCCCCCTTATCCTTAAACTGTGACCCCTTGTTCTGGACTTCCCCAACATCGGGAATAATCTTCCTGCATCTAGCCTGTCCAACCCCTTAAGAATTTTGTAAGTTTCTATAAGATCCCCCCTCAATCTTCTAAATTCAAGAACAAGGGGCAAGGGCAAGAACAAGGGGCAAGAGCAGAGCCAAAACCAAACAAGCCGTTGGCTTAGAGAAAACACAACCGTATTTTTTGGGTTGAGGACCTTTCACCAGAACGAGAAAAGTGAGAAGATAAGCGTGTTTTAGATGGCAGACAGAGGTGGGTCAGAGATAACAGAGAAGATGCCACATTTCTCCACTGAGTCAGGCCCTCTCATCTGACCATCAAGTATCAATTTATAGGGTGATATGAGCGGCTCATAAAGCTAACAGCAGGTAGTCGGGAAACGCGGTAAGCTCGGGAAGACTCGTGAAGATTTTTCAACATGTTGAAAAATGTCCACGAGAGCCCCGAGTACCGACGAGCGGCCATTACTGTAAATCTCCGAGTTCGAATCGGGGCAAACTCGGGAGAGCTCTTGGAATGAACTTGTACAGTGGGACAGGGCTTTAACTGTTGCTATTTGAACAAGACTAGATTTAAATAGTTCTTTTTGTAGCTGCATGCAACTGTTGCTGTAGTTTGTACCTGTATCCTGCCACAGGAGGTCACTAAGATGCAGCATTTAATATCGAGGCAGCCATTTGCTGGATTCCAGCCCATCTCTATCTTGAGCGTTGAATCTATTTTACTCCTCTCTGAAGATTGCACATCCAAACAGAAATCTGAACAAATCACAATTCAAAACACAGTCCAAAATTCTATGTGACTGGAATTAAGATGGTCGTAAAATCTTTTTCAATGTTTCTGGAAACTAAGCAGCTGGTAAAATAGTAACCTATGGATAATTTACTGCCTGCCTTGCAGCGCCAAGGACCCAGGTTCAATCCTGGCTATGGGTGCTGTCTGCGCGGAGTTTGCACGTTCTTCCAAAGACCGTATGGGTTTTTCCGGCGATCATCCGTTTCCTCCCACACTCCACAAAGACGTACAGGTTTTTTTTTTGGCCTTCCATCACAGCTATGTGATGGATGTTTATGTAAAATGTAATTATGTTGTGTCTGGGTCTATTTGTGTGTAATGTATGGCTGCAGAAACGGCATTTCTTTTGGACCTCTAGGGGTCCAAATGACAATTAAATTGACTCTTGACTCTTGACTCTCTTGTAGGTTAATTGGCTTGGTTTAAACGTAAATTGTCCCTAGTGTGTGTAGGATGGTGTTAATGCGCAGGGATCGCTGGTCGGTGCGGACTCGGTTGGCCAGAAGGGGTCTCACGCTGCCCCCCCCCCCACCCCACACACACACACATAGGTCTTTCAGCTCAACAAGTTGGTGTTCCATGTGAGCATCCCACTGTGTAGGAAGGAACTGCAGATGTTGGTTTAATGCGAAGATAGGCACAAAATGCTGGAATAACTCAGCGGGACAGGCAGCATCTCTGGAGAGAAGGAATGGTTGATGTTTCAGGTCGGGTCTGAAGAAGGTCGTGACCCGAAATGTCCCCCGTTCCTTCTCTCCAGAGATGAAGTCGCCAGTCCTGCTGAGTTACTGTGTTCAACTCTCTCTTACCTTTCTTCCTTTCAATCCCTCATATACCCCATTCTTAAATGCCAACAAGATACTCAGCGAGTCAGGGGGGTTGTCGACATGGATCTTTGTACGGCATTTGATAAATTCCCGCATGGTAGGATGATCCACAAGATTAAGATACGTGGGATCAACAGTGACTTGGTCACATGGATTCAGAACTGGCTTCATTTGGAATATTGTGAGCAATTTTGAGCACCATATCTGAGAAAGGATGTGCTGGCTCTGGAGAGGGTCCAGAGGAGGTTTACAAGGATGATCCCAGGAATGAGTAGTTTAACATATGATGAGCGTTTGACGGCACTGGGCCTGTATTCGCTGGAGTTTAGAAGAATGAGGGTGGACCTCATTGAAACGTGGAGAATAGTGAAAGGCTTGGATGGAGTGAATGTGGAGGGGTTGTTCCCACCAGTGGGAGAGTCTAGAGGCCTCACAATTAAAGGACGTTCTTTTAGGAAGGAGATGAGGAGGAACCTCTTTTGTCAGAGGGTGGTGAATCTGTGGAATTCTTTGCCACAGAAGGCTGTGGAGGCAAAGTTAGTGGGTATATTTAAGGCAGAGCTAGATAGATTCTTGATTAGATGCCATTATTTGTATCTTTTCTCTCTCCTCCCCCCCCCCCCCCCCCCCCCCCCCCCCCCCCCCCACACACACACACAACATTTGACCTCACAAAGTGCAACACCTCACACTTGCTTGGATGCCAGGCATCATTATGGTAATGTCTGCATTCAGCATATGGGCAGCGGATTCCACTGTGTGTTCAGTTTAGTTTAGAGATGCAGCGTAGAAACAGGCCCTTCGGCCCACCTAGTCCGCGCCGACACAATAACACCATCCTACACAGACTTGGAAAAATTTACACATAGACAATCCAATTAGCCTACAATTTTCAAGATTCTTGATTCATACGGGTGTCAGGTGTTACGGGTAGAAGGCAGGAGAATGGGGTTGAGAGGGGGATAGACCAGCCATGATTGAATGGTGGAATAGACTTGATGGGCCGAATGACCTGATTCTGCTCCTATCATTTATGATTTTATGAACTTGCGTTTTAATTTTAATTTGATTTTATACTGATTAATTATGTTTATTAAATTAGTCATGGGATCAAAATGGAAGAGGGGGAGCACATTGATTGAAAAAAAATGTTAGTAAATTGCTGATAAATTTAACTTCATACTTAATGAATATGTCTATCGGCTTCTTTTAGGTTTAGGTTTATTATAATCGCACCTAACGCATGTACAAATATATTTTGTTTGTGTGCCATATAATTAACATCAGACAATATTATACAAGAATGCAGTCAAGTCAAACGCAGCAGGTAGAGCGAAGAGAAAGATGGGCCGAATGGACTCATTCTGCTGCTATCTCTTATGAACTTATGTATCTCAAGGACCTCCAGTGCCTTCCTGAAAGGTCTGCCAAGGTCCTAAACCAAGTATAAATATGAGGAACTATTTTACTCAAGTAATGACTAGTTTGGCAATGAAAGGAAAGTGTACACAAAATACAGATGGGTGCAATAATGAAAGAGACAGCCTGCCAGAGATCAGGAATCGTAAAGCTGAACAGTCTTTCCTCACGTTCAAAGTCACATGTACAAATAAAAACACTAGCAAAGCAACCCGTTATTTTTCTGCATCAGCGTAACCTTTTCATGTCTTGCCCTCTCGTAAAACACATGGAAGTGAAACATAATTCTCTTCATTTGGAGGTGTTTGTTCAGCAGGGCAGTTTACTGAGATTTAGACCCGAGACCCACTCAAAAATAACTTCTTCCCAATCAGACTTATCCACAGTTGATTTTTCTCTCCCCAGCGGAGGTGAGGTAATAGAATTAGGCAACAATGTACAATTAAGGAAAATCAAAGCAGCTGTTGAGACTAAAGCACTGCTTGCAGTATCAGGCGGCAAGACCAGTCCCGTTCTTTAATCAGTTTTCTGTCTCCATTCCAGCCGCGCAACACATGGAGCCCAGTAAACTCTCACTGTCAGCGATATTGCACCAATCCATCTTCTGTTATTGCTCCTATTACATGTGGGGTTTTGATGGGGATGTCACTTTTGATACGGAAGGCACGTGAAGCAGGCTCTCAACTTGAGATGATGCCTTGGGCGTTCCACCACCACAGAACCCGCTTGGGCACACTGAGCTTTCCCAGCAATTGGGGGCAGCATCTGGCAGATCTGTCGTCTCAGAGCGCCAGAGACCCATATTCGATCCTGACCTCGGTTTCTGTCTGTGTGGAGGTGGCACGTTCTCCCTGCGACCACGTGGGTTTCCTCCGGGTGCGCCGGTTTCCTCCCACACCCCAAACTCGTGCAGGTTTGTAGGTTAATTGGTCCTCGTTAAATTGCCGCAACTGTGTAAGGAGTGGATGTAAAAGTGGGATAACATAAATCTCGTGTGAACTCTCGTCTCAGGAAGGCCGTCAGCATCCATAAAGACTGCTCACACCCTTGTAATGGACTGTTCGAACTACTTCCTTCCGGCAGACGTTACAAGGCCTTCTTCGCCCGCACCTCCAGACTCAGGAACAGCTTCATTCCCAGAGCTATAGCTGCTCTGAACCGGCCCTGCTGAGTGCCCCCCCCCCCACCCCCACGGACTGTCTCCCTCTCTCCCTCGAATGGTCACGTCGCACAGACACATCTGCACTTTAGTCTGTTTGAACTGTTTTATTGTTGTAATGTTCTTTTACAAACCATGTTTCTCGGGGTATCTAAATCTAAATTTTATTAGTTATTAAGTTATGAAGCTGCAAACCCAAATCTCGTTGCACTTATGTGCAATGACAATAAAATATATTATTATTATTATTATTATTATTATTAAAGGGCGATCGATGGTCAGAGTGGACTCGGTGGTGGCCTAAAGGATCTGTTTTTCCATGTTGCATCTTTTCACCAATTCCAATTTTAAAACAATGCTCTGTCCTTATAAGATACAATATGAAAACCAGCAGCAGAAATGTTGTACCAATTCTGTGTAATCTATTATAGTACCGATTCTGTGTAATCTACTATCGCTCTAGTATAATTCTGCCTGTGTATAGGATGTTTTTTACTGCACTGTATACCAACAGGAACTTCACTGCACCCAGGTACATGTGACAACAGTACCATTGGACCATTTAATACAAATATTCCTCATTATTTCACTGCACCCATGTGTCACAGTGTGACAACAGTACCAACTTGACCATTTCACCACTAATTTCCACCCGGCAAATACCTGGACCCTCCGACACTTCCCTACCATTCCTTGACCTCACTATCTCCTGCAGGTGATAGAACCGACATACACTTAAACCCACTGACTCCCATGGTGGAACACTTGTCCCACCCTGCTTCCTTAAGGTCATCCCCTACTCCAATTCCTCCGTCTACGCCGTAACTGTCCACGGAGAGGTGTTTTTCCACACCAGGACATCTGAAATGTCCTCACATCAGGGAACGGGGGTCCCCTCCCCACCATAAAGAGGCTCGCACAGGGTGAAATTCTTACTTGCAGCAGCACAACCAGAATACAAAAAAATAACATCAGTACACTGTAAACATAATCCGCAATAATAAACGCAGCAGAGAAACTCCTTTACGCTCAGTGTGTGTATCTATTTATATACACACTTGCATGCATGCTGTCTCCTCCCACCCTCCAGCCTTCCGGCTACTCCTCCTTTTCCCTTTCTTGTCCCCACCCACCCCCACCCCTGATCAGTCTGAAGAGGGTTTATATATACACACACACACTGTAAACAATATAATAACGAGAAAATACGCTCAGTGTGTGTATCTATATATATACACACTTATGCATGTATATACACACACACATACACACACACACGGACACATACGTATACATAAAAACAAACAATAATAGTGCAAAAAGACAAAAACAATGCGCCCAAGTCGATTTAGTTCAATATGAAAATTCATTATTTTATCATGTATTAGGATGTGCGTATGACAAGCAATGTTCACACTTGTTACCCATCCCTTACTGCCATTGTGCTGGTGTGCCACGTGGAAGTGAGCCATTTGTTATAGCATGTTATAGCCAAGCTCACGGGGAAGGTGTAGTCAGATCAGGGTGTAGGTTTCGTATTGACACAGTGCAAAGCTTGGTTTTACATGCTATCTAATCAAATCAGATAATACTGTGCACAAATACAATCGAGTCAGCACAGACATGTACAATAGGTAGAGCAAAGGAAAGGATCGCGTGTCTTTACGCAGAATATTGTTCTCAGCATCATAGCGCAACAATTCCAGCGATCAAGCCCAATTTCTGCAATGAGATGGAGGTGAATCGTGACTATGCCCGAGCTTATGGAAGGACTGTTCAGGAGCCTGGTAACAGAGGGGAAGAAGCTGTTCCTGGAGTCTGGTGGTGCGCGCTCTCAAGCTTCTGTATCTTCTGCCCGATGGGAGTGCAGAGAATAAGGAATGATCAGGTGGGACAAGTCTTTGATTTTGTTGGCTGCTTTCCCGAGGCAATGCGAAGTGTAGAGGGTGTCAACGGTGGGATGTCTTGTCTGTGTGATGGACTTGGCTACATCTGCCGACAGATGGCGCAATGGGCTAAGTGTTCGGCTGGCGACCGGAAGGTAGCCGGTTCGAATCCCGCTTGGAGTGCATACTGTCGTTGTGTCCTTGGGCAAGACACTTCACCCACCTTTGCCTGCGTGTGAATGTGTGTGAGTGTTTGGTGGTGGTCGGAGGGGCCGTAGGCGCAGATTAGCAGCCACGCTTCCGTCAGTCTGCCCCAGGGCAGCTGTGGCTACAGAAGTAGCTCACCACCACCGAGTGTGATTGTGGAGTGAATGAATAATGCGATGAAAAGCGCCTTGAGTATCTAGAAAGGCGCTATATAAATCCCATCCATTATTATTATTATTATTATTATCTGCAACACTCTGCAACTTCCTGTGGTCTTGGGTAGGTAAGGGTGGACAGATTTCTTCCCCTAAAGGTCATCAGTGAACCTGGTCCGGTTTTCTGGCAAACTAGTTTATTTTGCGGTCAACATTCCGAGTGACCAATTGTTGTTTCCAGATTAATAATTGATATTAGATTCCACAGTTGTCCTGCTGATACTGACCTCGGGTGCTGTCTGTGTGGAGTAATACAGTAATAGAGTAATACAGTGTGGAAACAGGCCCTTCAATCCAACTCACCCAAACCAGCCAACAATGCCCCATCTACCCTAGTCCCACTTGCTTGCGCTTGCTCCATAACCCTCCATACCTGTCCTATCCATGTACCTGTCCAACTGTTTCTTAAACAATGGGATAGTCCCAGCCTCGACTACCTCCTCTGGCAGCTTGTTCCATACACTGTGTGGAAAAAGTTACCCCTCGGATTCCTACCAAATCTTTTCCCCTTCACCTTGAACCTATGGCCTCTGGTCCTCGATTCCCCTACTCTGGGTAAAAGACTCTGTGCATCTACCTGATCTATTCCTCTCATGATTTTGTACACTATAAGATCTCCCCTCATCGTCCTAGACTCCGTGGAATAGAGACCCAGCCTACTCAACCTTCTGCACAATCTCCCTGTGGCCACTTGGATTTCCTTCGGGTGATATGGTTTCCTTCCACATCCCAAAGACCTGCGAATTTGTAGTTTAATCTGCCTTTGTAAATTGCCTCCTGGTGTGTAGGGAGTGGATGAGAAGGTGGGATAACATTGGAGGTGAGCAGGTGATCAGAGGTCGGAGTGGACTTGGTAGGCCGAAAAGCCTGTTTGCATTCTGTATTTTTCAATCTATGTCGTCTTAGAAAAATATCTTCTAGAAAGCCCGTGATAATTTTTATAAAGTATATTGTGCAGTGGGATATGGATTTAAAATCTAATTCCAAAATGGATGCCTCATTGAAATGGATTCCTATTAGTCTCAGGGGACATTACCTCAGAGAGCAAACCTCAGACTGAAGTATTACTTAAGCAGCAGCGGAAAAATTGGACCCTTTCCTAGGAAATATTTAAGATTCATACTTAAAGCTGCTCCAATTCAAAGCACACATTCCAAGCAATTTAACCTAGACTGGAAATTCAGAATTTGAAAAAAAAAAAGAATATTTTTTCTGTAAATAATCTTGAATGATGTTGGAATAACAATCTGATTGAGTGGACTTGGCACCATCGGTGATGTCCATTTTAGGAAAGATCATGAAACTGAACATACCATTCTCACAAATGTCAGAATATATCTTGTGCTTGTTGGTCAATTAGCCTTCCCAGTTATGGCTTCTTGCAACTTGCCTCGGCCCATCTGATCTGTAATCGCTGAAGTTTGTGGGTAATACATGGCCTTCCAAATCCGATGCCAATATCCTTATTCCACATGTGTCCGTTGCCATTTGTGTACGGTCCGCTCTAAATCGTCAGGCCGGCTGCCGAGCCTGTCTGGCTGGTGACCTTTTTAATACGATGTCAGGTATGCCATGATCATATTGTTAAAGCGGTTAGAAAATACTCAGTATTCCAAATTGATGAAAAACCAAGAGGCAAGAAAAAAAATTGCCTGCAAAGAACTTTCTGATTGTTCCCAAAGCTTCCTGCAGCAGACGATGCCTTCTGAGACTCTGTCACTCTTGCATGTATGAAATATGGCTGCCAATTTGTACAGAGAAGTCCTGCTATACTGCAGTATGATAATCTGTTTTGTTGAGACATAAGTATTAGCTGAATACAAGGAACTGCTGCAGATGCTAGAATCTTGCGTGGAGCACAAAATAGTGAAGTAACTGGGCGGCATTGTGGCACAGAAGTAGAGTTGCTGACGTCCAGCGCCAGAGACACAGGTTCGATCCTGACCACGGGCCTGTACGGAGTTTGTACGCCCTCACCAGGACCGCAAGGGTTTCCACCGAGATCTTCGGTTTCCCCCCACACTCCAAACACGTGCAGGTTTGTAGGTTAATTGGCTTGGTATAATGTAAAATTGTCCCTAGTGTGTGTAGGAAAGTGTTAGTGTGCGGGGATTGCTGGTTGGCACGGTCTCGGTGGGCCGAAGGGCCTGTCTCGCGTGTATCTTTTCTTTTTCCATTTTCATCTTTTCTTTTTTTTTTTTTTTAATCGTTCGAAATAAAGATATAATTTATTCATTCATTCATGCATTCAGTCATTCATTCATGCATCAGTCATTCATTCATACATTCATTCATACATTAATTCAATCATGCATTCATTCATTCATTAATTCATTCATTCATTCAATCATTCATTCATTCATTCATTCATATCTCAAAACTAAACTCAGATGGTCAAACAGCATGGGAGTGTCTAGAACCAGATGGCACAGTCTCAGAATAAAGTCTCTCAGGCGGAGTAGACTCGATGGGCCGAATGGCCGAATTCTGCTCCTGTCTTATCTCTGGAGAATATGGATAGGTGATGTTTTGGGTCTTAAGGTCTGAAGAGGGGTGTCGGCTCGAAACGTTGCCTTTCTCCTTCGCTCCATAGATGCTGCTGCACCCGCTGAGTTTCTCCAGCATTTTTGTCTACCTCAGAATAAAAGGATGTGTCTTCAGAACGGAGGAGATGAGACGGAATTTCTTTAGCCAGAGGGTGGGGAATCTGTGGAATTCATTGTCTCAGACAGTTGTGGAGGACATGTCTTTTGATATTTCTAAAGCAGAGATTGATAGATTCTTGATTAGTACAGGTGTCAAAGGTTATGGGGTTACGGCAGGGGAAAGGGGTTGCGAGGGAAAAGATAGATCAGCCACGATTAAATGGCGGAGTAGGCTCGATGGGCCGAATTCTACTCCTGTCTTATGGGCTTATCTCTGGAGAATATGGATAGGTGATGTTTTGGGTCACAAGTTATAGTAGCAGATTTAGGCCATCCGGCCCAACAAGTCATTCCAGCATTCAATCATGGCTGATCTATCTCTCCCTCTTAACCCCATTCTCCTGCCTTCTCCCCATAATCCCTGAAACCCGTACTAATCAAGAATCTATCTATCTCTGCCTCAAAAATATCCATTGACTTGGCCTCCACAGCCTTCTGTAGCAAAGAATACAGAACCCTCTGAATAAAGAAATTCCACCTCGCCTCCTTCCTAAAGGAACGTCTTTTAATTCTGAGTTGTTCAAGAAGGAACTGCAGATGCTGGAAAATTGAAGGTAGACAAAATTGCTGGAGAAACTCAGCGGGTGCGGCACGAAACGTTGCCCATTTCCTTCGCTCCATAGATGCTGCCGCACCCGCTGAGTTTCTCCAGCAATTTTGTCTACCTTTTAATTCTGAGGCTGTGCCCTCTGGTCCTAGACTCTCCCACTAATGGAAACATCCTCTCCACATCCCCTCTATCCAAGCCTTTCGCTATTCGATTAGTTTCAATGAGGTCTCCCCTCGTCCTTCTAAACCCCATGTGAACTCGGGCCTAGCGCCTTCAAACACTCATCATATGTTAACCTGCTCATTCCTCAAGTCAAGTCAAGTCAAGTTTATTTGTCACATACACATACGAGATGTGCAGTGAAATGAAAGTGGCAATGCTCGTGGACTTTTGTGCAAAAGACAAACAACAAAACAACCAAACAAATTATAAACACAATCATAACGCACATATTCTTTTACATAATAAATAATAGAAGGAAAAACGTTCTGTAGAGTTAGTCCCTGGTGAGAAAGGCGTTTACAGTCCGAATTGCCTCTGGGAAGAAACTCCTTCTCAACCTCTCCGTTCTCACTGCATGGCAACGGAGGCGTTTGCCTGACCGTAGCGGCTGGAACAGACCGTTGCAGGGGTGGAAGAGGTCTCTCATGATTTTGTTTGCTCTGGAGTTGCACCTCCTGTTGTATAGTTCCTGCACGGGGGTGAGTGAAGTTCCCATAGTGCGTTCGGCCGAACGCACTACTCTCTGCAGAGCCTTCTTGTCCTTGGCAGAGCCAAGGACAAGAAGGCTCCTGGGATCATTCTTGTGAACCATGTAAAGGCTAGGGACCCTTCTTAAGACTGTTTGTACGGGGAAGGGGGGGTTGGGAAACAAAACCAGGCAAACCTGACCAGGTTTTGTTTCAGATATCTCATCCCCTCATACTTGTCGATCTGACAGGCGACGATACTGCCAAATGGATGCTGACAATTAGCAACCTGTAGGAGCAAATTTGTTTAAAAAAAAAAAATCAAATTTAGGAATCTGAAAAATCTATTTCATTCAAAATAGAGATGATGGCGCGAACTTTAAATCTCCGACCGCCGGCCTGCGGCCTACACCAGCCTGAAGCCGCGGTCTCCGGTGGGGATGAGCCGATTCTGGACTTACCTTGACTTTTACCTTGTCCTTATATCATCTGGACGCCCGCAGCAATGGCTGCGGAGGGTTGAGGTCCCGACCACGGGGGAAAATGGAGGAGGACTGGCCAAAATTTCTGTGCCTTCCACCACAGTGATTAACGCTGTGGTGGATGTTTGTGTTAAATTTTTATTGTGTTTTTGTGTTCTTTATCATTGTACCGCTGCTGGCAAATTCATTTCACTTGCACTTTATGTGCAATGTGATGAATAAAACTGATTGTATTGTATTGTATTGTATTGAAAGATAGGAACCCAAAAAATTAACGGTGTCGATGCTGTCGAGGGGTCATTGAAATGCCCGACTCCTAACAAACAGCTCTCCCAGGCTGTCGTCGAAAAGGATTATTCTGAAGCAGGACGGATAGCAATGTCGCTGTCAACTGACACACATTAGATACAAAGCCATCTGCCACTGGATCTCCGGACGTCACTGCAGATAAGTAATCTCTTCTGGGACTTTGTCAACTATTTTAAGGCTGCGTGATTTCCGTCTCCTCTCTGTTTATATTTTGAAAGAATGAGTTCAGTTCAGTTTGGTTTATTGTCACGTGTACCGAGGTACAGTGAAAAGCCTTTGTTGCATGCTAACAGGCCAGCGGAAACACAATGCACAATTACAATCGAGCCATGTACAGTGTGGAGATACATGATAAAGGGAATATCGTTTAGTGCAAGGTAAAGCCAGCAAAGTCCGATCAAGGATAGTCCGAGGGTTACCAGTGAGGTTGATAGTACCAACATTCAATATAACCGATTACCTTCAAGTAATATAAAATAGTTACTAACCCTGTATAATTTTACTCTCTGTTCTCAGAACATAGTGCCTTAATATAATTCCAGGATATTGCCAGGACTTGAGGGGCTGAGCTATAGGGAGAGGTTGAGTAAACCTTGGATTCCTTGGAGCACAGGAGGATGAGGGGTGATCTTGTAGAGGTATATAAGATCATGAGAGAAATAGATTGGGTAAACATAAAAGAGTCTTTTGAGAATTGTGAACCAGAGGACATAGGGTTAAAGTGAGGGGGGAAAGATTTGAAGGGGATTTGAGAGGTCACTTTTTTACACAAAGGGTGGCGGGTGTATGGAACGAGCTGTCGGAGGAGGTAGTTGAGGCAGGTGCTATCGCAATGTTTAAGAAACATTTAGACAGGCACATGGATAGGACAGGTTTAGGGGGATATGGGCCAGACGCAGGCAGGTGGGACTAGTGTGGATGGGGCATGTTGGCCGGAGTGGGCAAGCTGGGCGGTAGGGCCTGTTTCCACGCTGTAGGACTCTGTGATTCAAGGACTATTTTGAGTAATGCTACATGATGTGATTCATCACCAGCATCCCACTGCGGGTGGCTGGGAGGCAGCTGTGGGTGGAGGCGTGGGGGCGGGCGTGTGTTAACACAGAGAACGTTACAGACTGAGGTGTGGCGTGCAGGGAAGAACAGGAGCTTAATTCTTTGCATTGATTCATTCACAGGGTGTAGAAGCCACTGTGATGCCAGCAAATATCGTTCATCCCTAACTTCCCAGAAATGAGGAGACTGATAAGAGGTCACCGCATGAACGGGTCTGTGGGAAGCTAGAGGAGCAAGTGCAGGCTGAGATGTATGAATCAGCGAGCAGGGTGCTGGAAATCTGTTGGGTGGCTAATGTTGTGCCTCTGAGAACGACTGCAGGAAAAAGCCTGGGAACTATAGACCAGTGAGCCTAACATCTGTGGCAGGCAAGTTACGAGAAAGCATTGTGAAGGATGAGATGTATATGGATAGACAGAGGCTGATTAGGGATAGGCAGCATGGTTCTGTACGTGGGAGGTCATGTCTTATGAATCTGATTGAGTTTTTTGAGGAAGGAACTAAAACGCATGAAGAAGGCAAAGCCATAGATGTTCTTCATGGGCTTCAGCGAGGCCTTTGATACGGTTCTGCTTGGTTGCAAGGCTGCTCTGGAAGGTTACACCGCAAGGTACCCAGGGAGAGCTGGCCGACTTGGATAGACAGAGAATTGGCTTCATGGAAGGAAGCAGAGGGTGATGGTGGCAGGCAGACACAAAAATGCTGGAGTAACTCAGCGGGACAGGCAGCATCTCTGGGAGAGAAGGAATGGGCGACAGATGGCGCAATGGGCTAAGTGTTCGGCTGGCGACCGGAAGGTAGCCGGTTCAAATCCCGCTTGGAGAGCATACTGTCGTTGTGTCCTTGGGGCAAGACACTTCACCCACCTTTGCCTGTGTGTAAATGTAATGTAATTATGTGAAGCACTTTGGGGTCAATGCAAGTTGACAAAAAATGTGCTATATAAATAAGATTATATATATATAGGGTAAGGGGGCGGGACAAAGATAGAATGTAATCGGAGACAGTAAGACTAGTGGGAGGACTGGGAAGGGGATGGAGAGGGTAAGCAAGGGCTACCTGAAGTTAGAGCGGAGGTGTTCAGAGAAACGATCGCCGAGTCTGCGCTTGGTCTCGCCGATGCAGAGACGTTGACACCTGTAACAGCGGATACAGTAGATGAGGTTGGAGGAGGTTGTTATTTGAACTGGAGGTCTGTGCCTAGTGGTGTGCCTTAGAGATTGGTGCTGGGCCCATTGCTCTTTTATTTACATCAATGATTTGGATGAGAATGTGTGTGTGAAGCTCTGAACTTCCCTCGGCAGCAAAGAGGGGGCCACAAGAGGGGGGCACCTTTTTCCCCTGATAGTCTCCTTCCAATCTGCAGGTCTCGCAGCTTTATGTCCTTATAACCATATAACCGTATAACCATATAACAATTACAGCACGGAAACAAGCCATCTCGACCCTTCTAGTCCGTGCCGAACACGTATTCTCCCCTAGTCCCATATACCTGCGCTCAGACCATAACCTTCCATTCCCTTCCCGTCCACATAACTATCCAATTTATTTTTAAATGATAAAAACGAACCTGCCTCCACCACCTTCACTGGAAGCTCATTCCACACAGCCACCACTCTCTGAGAATACATTACAATTGAATTCAAAAGCCTCATTCTCCCGTTATAGGTTAGAATGCAAGGTGCTGGAGTAACTCAGAGGGTCAGGCAGTATCTTAGTATTTAGTTTAGTTTAGAGGTACAGCGCGGAAACAGGCCCTACGGCCCACCGAGTCCGCGCCGACCAGCGATCCCCGCACATTAACAGTATCCTACACTAGGGACCATTTACATTTATACCAAGCCAATTAACCTACAAACCAGGTACACAAAAATGCTGGAGAAACTCAGCGGGTGCAGCAGCATCTATGGAGCGAAGAAAATAGGCAACGTTGCCTATTTCCTTCGCACCATGCAAAGAGTCGAACAATCTCCACTATAGGAAATAGGCAACGTTTCGTGCCGAAACCCTTTGGGTTTCGGCCCGAAATGTTGCCTATTTCCTTCGCTCCACATAGATGCTGCTGCACCCGCTGAGTTTCTCCAGCATTTTTTTTGTACCTTCGATTTTCCAGCATCTGCAGTTCCTTCTTAAACAACCTACAAACCTACATATGCCCTCGTTATAATCTATCAGCCCGGGCCAACTTCTATGAGCGTAAGATTCCAACCTTAAAAACGACTGCCTCGCATATTAGTCAAATAAACAAAGCCAGGGTGCATTGGCTAATCTGCGAATTAAATGAAAGCATTGAATAAATAAATAATATCTGGCCTCCTTTATTTAATCACTTTTATGTCTGCCTAATCTTTGCGTTCCTTTTGGAAACGGTCATAAGGGATCATCTGCGTTTAATTTTTGCTTGTGGTATATTTTGAATGGTATTTTGTGTTTGATGAGCCTTTCATAATGTTAACACACAGTTCAATGATCTGCCAATGCAATTATTTCCAGACACTGGCAGTATTAGCTCTGACGTTTTTATTTAGGCGCAGGGGCACCAGCTTATCCTGCAGTTATTTCTGTCCCAGTATTTTATTTATCTTCCTGTTAATCGTCTTTGAGCACGTTAGCACCGTTTTCATTTCAACATGCGTACGGATCAAAGATAATCTTCACAATCACATCTGGAAATGTAGCAATCTACTCATCGTTCAGTGGGAGAGGTGGTGTGTCCACAAAGATGGAGGTGGAATGTGTGGAGAGGAAATAAAGAGTGAGAGGAGAAGGAATAGTAATCGGGGAAATGTTAGCGGCATTAGTGTCTCTGGATGTAGAACAATGCAACAAGCCCTTCAGCCCACAATGTCAATAGACATTAGGTGCAGGAGCAGGTCATTTGGCCCTTCGAGCCAGCACCACCATTCAATGTGATCATGGCTGATCATCCCCAATCAGTACCCCGGTCCTGCCTTCTCCCCATATCCCCCCTGACTCCGCTATTTTTAAGAGCCCTATCTAGTTCTCTCTTGAAAGCATCCAGAGAACCTGCCTCCACTGCCCTCAGAATTCCACAGACTCACCACTCTCCGTGAGAATAAGTGTTTCCTCGTCTCCGTTCTAAATGGCTTACTCCTTATTCTTGAACTGTGTGTGGCCCCTGGTTGTGTCGGGGACAAGGAGCCTTTTCCAAAATAATCGCACGATGGAGGAACTAAACAAATAAAAATTTGGAAGCTAATGAAAATGTCACTGTTGGTAGACTTTATTATTTCCTCTGTTACCATTGAGGTATGGAAGCTGAGTTCGCCTTTTGCTCCGGGCTCACGCTGGTGTTCAATTTGTTCAGCCAGGTGGGAAATCTGAAGACTGAACTGTATTTATATCATCACCTGTCTGAACCTCAGATTGTCCCAATGAATGTACCACAGTTATAATGTAAAAATATATATAATTTTCACAGTAATATAATATTGAAGAAGCATTGGAATAAGTTCAAGTTCAATTTCATTGTCATGTGTCCCTGATAGGACAATGAAATTCTTGCTTTGCTTCAGCACACAGAACATAATAGGCATTGACTACAAAACACATGAATAAATAAACTGATAAAGTGCAAATAACAAATAATGGGTTATTAATGTTCAGAGTTTTGGCCGAGCCAGGTTTAATAGCCCGATGGCTGTGGGGAAGTAGCTGTTCCTGAACCCGGTTGTTGCAGTCTTCAGTCTTCAGAATAATATTGATGAAGGGTCTGAAGAAGGGTCTCGACCCGAAATGCCACCCATCCTATTTCTCCAGAGATGCTGCCTGAACCTCTGAGTTACTCCAGCATCTTCGGTATAAACCAGCATCTGCAGTTTCTTCCTACACATGTAATACTGATTGGGATAAATGTTACTCAAGATATCCCTTACAACAGAGCGAAAGAATCTTCAACTGCCTTCTGTTTTAATGGTACACCTACTGCTGTGTGGCACTCGCGCTGAAGATTTTGGTTAGGCCTCATTTGGAGTATTGTGCAGCCCTGGTCACCCCATTGCAGGAAGGATGTGGAGGTGTCGGAGAGGGTGCAGAGGAGATTTACCAGAATGCTGCCGGGATTAGAAGGTATGGGCCATCAGGAGAGGTTGGACAAACTTGGATTCTTTTCTCTGGAGTGTCGGAAGTACGTAACATTCTGAGAAGCATTGAAGGGGCAGACAGTCAGAACCTTATTCCCAGGGCTGAAATGACAAAGACCAGGAGGAACAGCTTTGGAACGGGAGGGGAAAGGTTTAGAGGAGATGCATGGGCCAGATGTTTTACACAGAGTGCAGATTTGTTCCAGATGCCTGGAACACACTGGTGGAGGTTGGGGCGGATACGATAGTTAAGAGATACATGAATATGCAGGTAATGGGGGAATATGGATCATATGCACACAGACAGCATTAGAACAACTCGGCTTTACTCTTAACACAGACGTTGCGGGTGGAAGGGGCGGTTGTATGTTCTACATGAAGGGTTTTGTGCTCAGGTCTCTGGAGTGGGACTTGGCTTCTGATAAGAGGAGGTCCAGCAACAGTTTGGAAGGCTGGAAGTTAAGAGAACAATTTTGTTTTACTCTCATAGTCCAGCAACAGATCAGGAGGGCGTCTGCCTGATTTTTCTTGGCCCTAAACGCTGGAGTAACTCAGCGGGTCAGGCAGCATCTCTGGAGAAAAAGAATAGGTGAGGTTTTGAGTGGGAAACTGCAGGAGGATTCCAACCCGAATCGTCACCTATATGTTTTCCTCCAGAGATACTGCCTGACCCGCTGAGTTACTCCAGGCAGCATTTGTGTGTGTGTGTGTGTGTCTCTCTTCGGTATGAACCAACATCTGCGGTTCCTTCCGTACAGGTGATGTTCTTGGCCGTTTGATGCCACCTGGGTGCAGGTTCCACGCTACACCACAGGATGGCAGTGTGGGCCGCAAGGAGGATGCAGGGTGGCTACTGGGGATACAGATAGACTAGGTGATCATAAGATCAAATGTGATAGGAGAAGAATCAGGCCGTTCGGCCCATCAAGTCTACTCCGCCATTCAATCAAGGCAGATCTATCCCTCCCTCCCTCCCAACCCCATTCTTCTGCCTTTTTTAAAAATTTATTCCGAACAAGTAAAGACATTAAAGACATTAATAGTAACAAAATCGAAATTATCAAACAATTGGACATTACAATCAATATTTACAAGCAATGAAAAGAACAAAAAGCAAATTTCCAATGTCCAACTCTGTGTCTGTACAAGCTCGAAAAGGGGTGAGAAGAAGAATAACTTATTAAATCTCACCCCTTTTCCCCAACACTTCTACAATATTTAAAAATCAATTAATTAATAATAATAATACTACCCCAGTCAATTTCCCATAATACCTACAGACATATATATACATACAACTATTATACACATACAAACTTCATATATGAAGTAACCAAACATAAGTAAGACATATGCCTTCTCTCCATAGCCTCTGCCACCCGTACTAATCAAGAATCTATCTATCTCTGCCTTAAATATATCCGCCGACTTGGCCTCCACAGCCTTCTGTGGCAAAGAATTCCACAGATTCGCCACCCTCTGACTAAAGAACTTCCTCCTCATCTCCTTCCTAAAAGAACATCCTTTAATTCTTTGGTGGACAAGGGAATGCAGAAACATGTGAGGTTTAAAAAACACTCTGTATCTCGGTACATGCGACAATAACAATAAACCTAAAAGGTGCCAGTACATATATTATCTAAAAAAATATGCTACATTTATTAAAAAATAGCATCAACTCAGTACCACTCATTGAATGTACATACACTGAGGATGTATGAAGAGCTTTTTGCACAGTTTTTGCCCTGTATATATTTTATATCCAGAATAATATTTGCTTTAGAGAAAGGTAAAAGTAAGTCTGTCTCCCGGCGGTGATCCTGGTTCAACCTCCTCCATCCTGGGTCAACCTCCGCGTTAATTTTACCTTCTTAGCGAATCTCAAATGTGTGGACCCACACAGCTGCACTAGTTTTGACATTCCAATTACTGATAGCATAATCTTTTAATCTGGATTTATTACCGTAATGTTGGCGAATTGTAAAATATGATCGGGCCGTTTGCAAATGTTTAATAGATTTCACCGAATACATGGCCTGGTATTGCCGCGGATGTATAAACAATGATCCAATTGCCACACAGAGCAGGATAAAGCATGTCCGAGACAAAGCCATGAATAAACATGAAATACTGCCGTGAGCGGAGAGGATGCAGGGCTAGTGCTCTTTTTACAGTGAGAGTCGGGATCAGGACAGCTTACAAAAGGCAGGAGGCTTGATCTTCTGTTTAATGTCTGGGTTAACATGCAGATACAGGGCACCAAGGTGCATGGGACAATGAGCACAAAGATGCTGAGTTCCCTGCTTCCTTTGGCCTGCCTGGGATTGCTTGGGTTTGGCTATGTTGGGGGTTGGGTACAGCACAGGAACAGGCCCTTCAGCCCACAGTGTCTGTGCCGATCAAGATGCCAAGATACACTAATCGCACCTGCCCGCACATGATCCACACCCCCCTCCCCCCATTCCCCGCAAGTCCATGTGCCTGTCCAAAAGCCTCTTAAACGCCACCATCGTATCATCCTCCACCACCAACCCCTAACAACACATTCCAGATGCCCCTCAATCTCTGCGTAAAAAAAACTTGCCTCTCACATCTTCTTTAAACTCAGACTCTCAGTTAGGGCTTTGCCCTCTAATATTTGATATTTCAACCCTTGGGGAAAAAAAGATTCTGCCTGTCTACCGTATCCATGGCTGTCATGATTTTATATACGTTTTGTCAGGTCTCCTCTCAGCCTCCAGCATCCCAGAGAAAACCATCCAAGTTTGTCCAACCTTACTGCCGACATCCTGTAACCCAGGCAGCATTCTGGTCAAGCTCCTCTGCACCCGCTCCAAAACCGCAACATCCCTCCTGTAATGGGGTGACCAGAACTGCGCGCAATACTCCACATGCAGCCTGACCATAGTCATGTCATCATACCTTCCTGACCCGTCTGCTTAATGTCCCGTCCAACAAAGACAAGCGTACAATATGCCTTCTTGGACTGGAGGGCGGCAGCTTCGACCACCCCCACCGCGGTGTTTGAGCCGGCCCGTTTGCGGGGTTCGGTGAGCCGCGGGACTGTTTGTACCATCGCCCGGTGGGGTATCGCCTCAGCGCAGAGGTAGAAGAGGAGGGAAGAGACTGCAGCACTAAGATTTTTGCCTCCACCGCAGTGAGGAGGTGCTTGGAGGACTCACTGTGGTGGATGTTAATTTGTGTTTACTGTTGTTTATTATTGTATTATTGTATGTATGACTGCAGGCACGAAATTTCGTTCAGACCGTAAGGTCCAAATGACAATAAAGGTAATTCTAATTCTAATTCTAATTCTATCTACTTGCATTGTTGCTTTTAGGGAGGATAAACAAGCAATAACAATTTTCAAATCATGAGTCATTGACTATATGAGCCCTTTGGCCCACCTTGCCCATGCCAACCAAGATGCCCCATCTACGCTAGTCCAACCTGGCCACATTTGGCCCTTTTCCCATTAAACCCTTCCTTTCCATGTACCGACCCAAATGTCTTATAAATAGCGGAGTCAGGGGATATGGGGAGAAGGCAGGAACGGGGTACTGATTGGGGATGATCAGCCATGATCACATTGAATGGCGGTGCTGGCTCGAAGGGCCGAATGGCCTACTCCTGAACCTATTGTCTATTGCCTATTGTCTTTTCAATGTTATTGTCGTACCTGCCTCAGCTATCTCCTCTGGCAGCCCCTTCCATATACTGCCCCTACCACTCTCTGTGAAGATGTTGCCCCTCAGGTTCTCCCCCCCCCCCCCCCCCCCCCCGCTAGATGTCCGGCTAGTTCCACAATTCGCTTCCACACCTCCCTTCGTTATCATCTCTTCCACAGCCAACAACGGACCATTGTGGGCTCCACTATTCCCTGGTCACCGGTGCCGGCTCTGATTTTGTTCTGAACCTATTCATGCCTCTAGTTTCCCTCTCCCCGTGACTCTCAGTGTGAAGAAAGGTCTCAACGCCCTGATCCGTCAGCTACTCCTTCTCAATTGCTGGAGAAACTCAGCGGGTACAGCAGCACCTATGGAGCGAAGGAATGGGTGACGTTTCGGGCCGAAACTCAAAGGAAATAGGTAACGTTTCGGGCCGAAACCCGGAAGGGTTTCGGCCCGAAACGTTGCCTATTTCCTTCGCTGCTGCACCCGCTGAGTTTCTCCAGCAATTTTTGTCTACCTTCGATTTTCCAGCATCTGCAGTTCCTTCGTGAACACCTTCTTTCCTTCTCTCCAGAGATGCTGCCTGACCCGCTGGGTTGTTCTAGCATTGTGTCTAGTCTACCTTCGGTGTAAACCAGCATCTGCAGTTCCTTCCTAAGCATCAAATCTACTGTTTTTCTCTGGATCCCTATACCTCGAGCTTGGAGATCTCTGGGCTTTCTAGAATACAGCAGTGGGACTTTAAAATCCTTCCTTCGTTACAACTAATAAAGTTTAGTTGAGTTGTGAAATTTATTTTGTGTATGCAAGTCTTTCTTCATCATTCAAAACCGAGAGAAAAATATGGCCCTGAGTCATATTTTAAATATCCCGGAAAGTTAGTTCTTGTGATAAGGAACAGTTGAGCTGCATGTAATGTAAATATTCCTGTTTTTCACAAACAGCTGCAGGAGTTTTTTTTATTACGGCACTTGACTGGAATTCTCTTTGTTGTTGAGCTCGCTTGCATGGGGATGAATTCCGAATGCCTCATGGTGCGCTCCAGGTTTTCAAGCGATTTTCCCCATTGGAACCGGAAGCATCAACCATTTCAGGCTGAGCCTGTTAGTAACCATGTCCGTGTGGATGGCTACGTTATTGGAACAGCAACCCCGCCAGGATATTATCGTCAGAAGACTTCTCGAATCCCCCCCCCCCAGTCATTGAGCCCATACAGCATGGAAACGGCAATGACACGTGTGCGGCACGGTGGCGCAGCGGTAGCGTTGCTGCCTTAAACCCCTGTCCCACGGTACGAGTTCATTCCAAGAGCTCTCTCCCGACCAAGTTTGCCCCGATTCGAACTCGGTGATTTACGGTAACAGCCGCTCATCGGTACTCGGGGCTCTCGTGGACATTTTTTCAACATGTTGATAAATCTTCACCAGCCTTCCCGTGCTTACCTGCCGTTAGCGAGTCTTCCCGAGTACCTGCCGTTAGCGTTACGAGCCGCTAAGAGACGTCCCCGATCTCCGACGTACCCGCTACGTACATTCTCCGCGCTTACCACGAGTTTGATTTTCTTTTAAACTCGGGAGAGCTCTTGGAATGAACTCGTATCGTGGGACAGGTCTATTACAGTGCTTTACAGCGCCAGAGATCCTGACTACGGCCGCTGCCTGTGTGGAGTTTGCACGTTCTGTCTGTGACCGCATGGGATTTCTTCCGGGTGCTCCGGTTTCCTCCCACATCCCAAAGTCATGCAGGATTGTAGGTTAAGGTTAGAGGTTGTAAGTTCAGTAGATTGTAGGTTAAAGGCGGCCTCTGTAAGTTGCCCCTTGTGTGTAGGGAGTGGATGAGAAGGTGGGATAACATGGAACTTGTGTGAATGGGTGATCGATGGCCAGTGTGAACTTGGTGGGTTGAAAGAGACTGTTTCCATGTTGTGCCTTTGGATTCAATTCAATTCCATGAAAAACTGAGTTAGATAAAAAGTTTCATGGAGAAAATAACTTTGGGCTGGACATTTTTTTTCGGGGCTGTGCCTTTGGTCGTGAACTTCCCCTCCAAGTCGACTCTGAACCCAAACAAAACTCGGCATTCACCCCAGCCGCCCGCGACTGTTGGGGAAAGGAAGAACCGATTGTTTTGATCCTTTGTTTGTATAAACAGGAAACGTGGTAACGCTGCACAGGAAGTGAAACCATGTGTATTTTGCACATCAGACGATCTGGGGGTGATGTTTCTGGGTACGTTTAATATCTTGCAGACGTTCGCAACCATGGGACTTTTTGAAGAGAGCAAACTGACCGCGATGACACTGTCGGCAAAGAAAACATCCCCGAGATATTTACGAAGGAAGGAGGTCGCGGGGGGAGGGGGAGGGAGAAGCAGGGTTAACCTCAGAAAGGGCTTGGAGCAATGATCAGAGTTGAGTTGAAGAGTGTAGGGAGGAAACATAGAAACATAGAAACATAGAAATTAGGTGCAGGAGTAGGCCATTCGGCCCTTCGAGCCTGCACCGCCATTCAATATGATCATGGCTGATCATCCAACTCAGTATCCCGTACCTGCCTTCTCTCCATACCCCCTGATCCCCTTAGCCACAAGGGCCACATCTAACTCCCTCTTAAATATAGCCAATGAACTGGCCTCAACTACCCTCTGTGGCAGAGAGTTCCAGAGATTCACCACTCTCTGTGTGAAAAAAGTTCTTCTCATCTCGGTTTTAAAGGATTTCCCCCTTATCCTTAAGCTGTGACCCCTTGTCCTGGACTTCCCTAACATCGGGAACAATCTTCCTGCATCT